>NW_023605812.1:0-14552 GCF_013339745.2 Dermacentor silvarum
TATTTGACCACGACAGCTCTGTGAGCCTGGGCCAAATCTTTGGCATTGGAAGCACCGTCTAGGGTTAGGGACATATGGTCGAACAGTTAACCTAATTATCCTGTTTCGATGGTTTCAGTCAGAACGCTAGATCCAAATGTGAGGACAAGATGTTTGGTGGGGATTTCTTTGTTGTCCCGTCTGATGATGATACGTTTACATTGGTGACATTTTGATCTTTCCCACCCTTCCAGGAGTTCTGCTTCTGATAATTCTAGGAGGTCTGCTTCCTGATACGACTCCACGTGAGCTATTCATTGATCGGTGTGGTGATACAGAAATTGGTATGTTGCCGAAGTCACAAGGTTGCCGAGTTTCTCGTACTGTTGTTTCTGAGGGACCTCAAGAAGAAGTCTCCGCTAGCCATTTTGATCACTTTGTAACCTGACCCTAAAGCTTCGGTTAAGATTTCGCACAATAATGGTGAATTGATCGGGCGGTTTTTGAGAGTTCTCACTGTGTGTACAACATGGTATTTTGGATAGATTATCTTTTGGTCGGTTGAAAATAGGCTAAGTTCATCGGTGCGTCCCCTCTTTAGAGGGATGACGATCAAGTATGCGGGGAAATGCTGGTGTTCCCATAACGGTTTGTTTTATTTCGGCGGCAATGGCGGCCACCCACCACGGAGCCCAACTAGGGGACGCTGCAGGCTTAACGCGTAAGGCTGCAGGCGCCACCGTACATTGCCACTATAACCTAATATATTATACCCAAGGGAGGGCACATACACAAGGTTAACCCAAGCCGCCTGTGAAAATTTGGAAGTACAGGAAGAGAAGAGATGATAGGAGAGTCAAAAGAAAGGAGATAGGAGAGCAAAGGGTTGGAGAGGGGGACAGGAAAAGGCGACCACCGATTTCCCCCGGGTGGTCAGTTCCGGGGGTGCCGTCTACGTGAAGCAGAGGCCAAAGGGTGTGTTGCCTCCGCCGAGGGGCCTTAAAGGTCCAAACACTCAGCGTCGGCTCAACCCCCAGGATCCCCTTTTCCCCCGGACACGGCTAAGCCGCGCACGGCTACACGCGGGAGGGGCCAACCCTCATGTGCTCGGGTACGTGGTGTCGCAACACACCAAACCCTGCTTACGCAGACGCCCCTGCGGGGAAGGTTACCCTTGCCGCCTGGCAATAGTAAGTTAAAAGTGAATCGAAGACATAAGATGAAAGTGAAAGACATACAAAAGATTGGAGAGGGAACAGGAAAGGCGACTGCCGATTTCCTCCAGGTGGTCATCTGGAGGTGCCTCTATGTGAAGCAGAGCCGAAGAGGTTTGTTGCCATCCACCTGTTGTGGCCTTAGAGTCCGAACCACCCGGCATCGGCTCCCCCCAGATCCCCCTTTCCCCAGCCACGGCTACCGCGCACGGCTACACGCGGGAGGTCCCAACCCCCATTGCTCGGTCTCGTGGTGTCGCACCCCAATATTATTAATATGTTACTAAAGGTGAGCTTGTGGCAAGAAGTGGTGATAGGTTGTGGAGATGATGATGTGTGGTGTTTTATGGCGCAAGGGCCAGTTATGGCCAAAGAGCGCCATGCCAGTGTTTGTGAGTGTGCAGTGGAGCGATGAATTCTGAGAAGTAGATGAAGTGTGGCTGTAAAGGGGCCTAAAATAATCGCTGTAAAATGCGTAAAATATACATGCACTAAAATCATGGCAATGACTAATGAGGTGTACTATGAAATGAAGAATGCACTGAGAAAGAATGACACGATATTTAAAATATTTAAGATGTAGTAGTTGGAAAGAAGCACTACTGCCTAAACAGAGCCCTTGAACCACAAGGGCCTGGAGGCATGTGCTTATACAAAACTACCATCACAGCGGCATCCTCTGGAGAGAGGATGCGCTATGAATTTATTGGGCTTATAACATGCAGTACCACGTCATTTAAGAAAGCGAGGACTGCTTTAGTGCTAAACAGCGGTTCCTCACCAAGAAACATACTGGGATGCAGAGGGACATGATAGCGGTAAGCTAAAGGGAAATGTTTTTTTCTATCTGCTTCGGCATCCCGACACTCCAGGAGAACGTGGAGGACGGTTAGCCTCTCACCACATCTACCACAGGTTGGTGGTTCATCCCCGGTCAACAAAAAACTATGGGTGCCAAATGTATGACCTATTCTGAGACGACAGAACAGGACATCAGTTCGCCGTGTTCTCGTTGCGGAGGGCCAGAAACCTAACTGTGGCTTAATCAAGTGAAGCTTATTATTTGTTTGTGCATCCCACAGACGTTGCCAATGGCTTCGCAATTTCTTACGGAAGAAATGTTTCAAATCTGTTGCAGAAACAGCAGCTGTAGGATTAGTAGCGTGCGATGTTATTGACGTAGCCATTCGGTCAGCTAGCACATTACCCTCAATGCTTCTATGGCCAGGCACCCAGCATATAATGATATGCTGGTTAGATACATACGCTCTACACAGTACGGAATAGAGCTCAATGAGTATAGGATTTTTCTGTTTACAGGGTGACTTTAAAGCGTTTACGACACTTAGAGAGTCTGTAAATATGATTGATTTTTGAAGTTTAGATTTCCTTATATGCCTCACAGCTGACAATAAGCATAGGCCTCAGCCGTAAAGATACTTGCTTCCGGGTGGAGTACACCGGATTCCGAGAAGGATGGGCCGACGGCTGCATACGACACCCCGTCACGTGACTTAGAAGCGTCTGTATAAAACTCTGTGCATGTGTACTTGGACTGGAGTTCAAGGAAATGCATTTTGATATGTGCCTCTGGTGCGTGCTTAGTGACCTCCACGAATGATGTGTCACACTCTATGAGCTGCCACTGCCACGGCGGTAACAGTTTCGCTGGAGCCATAAGACAGTGTTCAAGCAACGGAACACCCATTTCCTCACTAAGATTCCGCACACGCAAAGAGAACGGTTTTCTCGATGCCGGTCGATTTTGGAAGAGTGTGGCAGTGGTCATGTCGTTTATGGTTGAATAAGAGGGATGTTCAATGTTCGCGTGTACTCTAAGAAAATATGTAAAACTATTATATGAACGCTGCAGATGAAGTGACCACTGATTCGACTCTACGTAGAGGCTGTGGATCGGACTTGTTCGGAAAGCACCGGTCGCGAGGCGGATGCCCAGATGGTGAACGGGGTCTAGAATTTTTAATGCACTTGGCGTTGCGGAATTATAAATTATAGCTCCGTAATCAAGGCGTGAGCGGACAAGACTGTTGTACAAGTTCAGTAGGCATTTTCGGTCACTACCCCATGTTGCGCGCGACAAAATTTTTAAAAGGTTCATCGTCTTCAGACACCTTGCCTTCAAATATTTAAGATGGGGGATAAAGGTAAGCTTTGAGTCTAGAATTATTCCCAGGAATTTATGTTCACTGCTCACGGATAGTTCCTCTTGATTAATCGTGAGATTTGGCACTGGTGTCATGCCTCTTTTGTTTGAGAAAAGTATGCACGTACTTTTCTTTGCATTTATTTTAAATCCATTTACATCAGCCCATTTAGACAGTTTGTTTAATCCAAGCTGTACCTGTCGTTCGCAGATAGCAATGTTGCATGATTTGAAACCTATCTGTACATCATCGACATACACAGAATAAAACATGCTGCGTGGAATAACTGTATACAGGGAGTTCATTTTTACAATAAAGAGTGTGCAACTAAGCACACCCCCTTGTGGCACGCCAGCCTCCTGGGTGAATGTTCTAGATAAAACATTGCCCACTCTTACGCGAAACGTCCGGTTAGACAAGTAGCTTTCGACTGTGTTTAACATATTTCCACGGACCCCCATCGCGGAAAGATCTCGCAGAATCCGAAGCGCCATGTCGTGTCGTACGCTTTCTCTAGATCTAGAAAGACCGAAAGTAAAAACTGTTTATGTATAAACGCATCTCTGATGTTTGCCTCGATGCGAACAAGGTGGTCTATTGTTGACCTACCTTCTCGGAAGCCACACTGGAAGGGGTCTAGTATTTTGTCATTTTCTAGGAAACAGATTAGGCGCCGGTTTATCATTTTTTCATACAACTTGCACAGGCAGCTTGTTAGCGCTATTGGCCTGTAGCTGCTAGCTAAAGACGGGTCCTTGCCTTGTTTAAGAATCGGGATGACTATGGCTTCTTTCCACAAGGAAGGAATATATCCAGCCGCCCACATGGCATTAAAGAGAGAGAGGAGTGTTGTCAGTGTTTCGGGGTGTAAGTACCTAATCATTTCGTAGATGATACGGTCGCCACCTGGCGCTGAGTTGTTGCAACAAGCGAGAGATGCTTTAAGTTCGGCTAAGCTGAATGGTCGGTTGTAAGCCTCATTTGATGAACCTTTGCGATTAAGGGGCTGCCGCTCTTCGCGTTCTTTGAACTTCAGGAAAGATTGTGTATAGTGCGATTCACTCGATACATATTCGAAGTGTTTGCCTAGACTATCCGCCTGGTCTTCCAGGCTATCACCTTGGCTATTTACTAAGGGTAGGGGATGTGACTCCCGACCTATTAATTTATTACCCTATTCCAGACTTTCGTTTCATCTGTATACGAGTTTATGCTGGAGATGTACTTTTCCCAGCTCTCTCTTTTAGCACGTCTGCGCGTTCTCCTGCCCTGCGATTTTGCTTGTTTAAAATTAATCAAGTTTTCGGCTGTTGGGGAGTTGCGAAACAATCCCCAGGCCTTGTTTTGCTTTTTACGTGCTTTTTGGCATTCCTCGTTCCACCAAGGCAGGCGACGCTTATTAGCTAGTCCATTAGTTTGTTGTATGCACCTTTCTGCAGCGTCAGTGATAAAACGTGTTATATACGCCACAGCATCGTCTATGTTAAGAGACGCAATGTCATCCCGGCCTAAATATGTTATTTCTTTAAAAAGTTGCCAGTTAGCAGAGTTAACCTTCCATCGGGGAACATGTGGCGAGCAACCATCTTGTTTTGTTAAGCTTAGTATAATTGGAAAGTGGTCGCTCCCAAAGGGGTTCTTCAGAACGGACCACTGCAGGTACGGAATTAGTGTACTCGACACGATACTCAAATCTATGGAGGAGTATGAATTATGCGCCACGCTGTAGTACGTTGGCTCTTTCTTATTAAGTAAACATGCTCCCGAGGAAAAAAGGAAGTTTTCAATTAGGCGACCTCTTCCATCACAACGCGTGTCTCCCCACAAGGTGTTATGTGCATTGAAATCTCCGAGAACTATGTATGGCTCCGGAAGCTCTTCTATGTAGTTTTGAAATTCCGTTTTATTAAGTGGATAGCTGGGAGGGATGTATATGGAACTAATAGTGATTAGCTTGTCAAACAACACCCCTCGGACAGCAACTGCCTCTAGGGGCGTACGAAGTTTTAATTCCCGGCAGGCAATACCTCTATCGACTACAATAGCCACACCACCGGAAGACACGACTGTGTCATCGCGGTCTTTACGAAAAATGGCGTATTGCCGGAGAAAGTTTGATTGTGTAGGTTTAAGGTGTGTCTCTTGAACACACAGCACCTTAGGATTAAACCTGTGTAGGATTTCTTGGACGTCATCGAGGTTGTGTAGGAGTCCTCTGACGTTCCATTGTATTATTTGTGTATTCATGTTGGAAGTGTTTTTTTGTGCTGTGTGTTTAAAAAAGAGACTAATTTAACTTACAGAGCCCTTGTCGGGCCCTGTGATGCGGGCTTTTTCTTTTTTGGAGCGGTCGAGAGATTCTCGCCGCTCCTTTGGCGCTGGCTGCGCCGTCTGGCTGGAAGATGTGTCCATGGGCTCTTGCGGAGCGCTGGACACCCGCTCTTGAGAGCGGTTTGTTCGCGGTGAAGGCCTCGTCTCGAGGGACAAGGCCTTGGAGGCCACTAGCCCGGAGGTTGATGGCCCCTTCTGCTGGGGTGGCGGAGCAACGCTAGCTGCAGCCGCCGAGGGGGCGGATGGCGTCGCTGGCAGCTCACTGTGTGTGAGCCGCACAGCCGCCGGAAGCCGCTGTGGCGCTGCTCCCTGACGCGCCACTTCGGCAAAGCTGGTTTTCGGCAGGTGCAATACCCGCCTGCGTGCCTCCTTGAAAGTTATGTTTTCTTTTACCTTAATTGTCACTATTTCCTTTTCTTTTTTCCAGGATGGGCACGACCGCGAGTATGCGGCGTGCTCCCCATCACAGTTCACACAATGTAGAGAGCTTTCACATGACTCAGAGGAGTGTTCATGACTACTGCATTTCGCACAAGTTTGGCGGCCTCTGCAGTTCTGGGAACTATGGCCGAACCGCTGGCATTTGAAACATCGAAGAGGATTTGGCACGTATGGCCTAACACGAAGCTTGATGTACCCGGCCTCGATAGACTCGGGCAGAACACTTGAGTTGAAAGTAAGTATCAGATGCCTGGTCTGGAGTTCTTTGCCATCTCGCCTCATTTTAATCCGTTTTACATTGATGACATTCTGCTCACTGAAACCCTCCAGGAGTTCAGCCTCACTCAGCTGCAACAGATCGTCATCTGAGACAACGCCACGGGTGGTATTCATTGTACGGTGCGGGGTTACTGTTAATTGCGCATCTCCAAATGATACTAGATTGGGCAGTTTTTCGTACTGTTTCTGGTCTCGGAGCTCCAAGAGGAGATCACCGCTCGCCATCCTAGATGCTTTATAGCCTGGTCCAAAAAGATCAGTCAAAGTCTTTGACACAAGAAAAGTTGAGATTGCTCGTACAGATTTGTCTGTTTTTTCTGAGTGAATCACATGGAATCGGGGAAAAGTTTCTCTTTGGCGACCAAAAAACTGGAAGACTTCATCGGTGCGCCCTCGTTTCAGACGGCGATCGGATAGTGGGGGGAATGAACTTGCCATAAGTATATATGGATTTTTCGGCAGCAACGCCAGCCACCCACCATGGAGTCCAACAAGGGGACGCTGGAGGGCCTGTAAACACAAGACCTGCAGACGCCAGCTGTACGTCACCACTATAACCAAATATGGAGTATCCGAGGTTGGGTACCCACACAAGGTTAACCCTAGCTGCCTGGGAAATTAGAAGTAATGGAAGTGAACAGAAGACAGGATAGATTGAAAGTGAGAGAGAAAGACGAAGATTAAAGAGGAGGACAGGAAAAGGCAACTGCCGATTTCCCCTGGGTGGGTCAGCCCAGGGGTGCCGTCTATGTGAAGCAGAGGCCGAAGAGGTGTGTTGCCTCTGCCGGGGGGCCTTAAAGGTCCGAACACCCGGCATCGGCTCAACCCCCAGGATCCCCCTTTCCCCAGACACGGCTCAGCCGCGCACGGCTACACGCGGGAGGGTCCAGCCCTCATGTGCTCGGGTCCGTGGTGTCGCAAACCACCAAACGCCTGCTTACGCAGACGCCCCTGCGGGGTTTCTTTCCTTGTTGAGAACGGCACTTCGCGTGAGCGTTCACGCCGTCCACTTCTTTCACGCAAGCAACATGCGAAGCAGCGTAGAGCTTGTCTCCGCTGGTTAACGCTGCACCGTGAAAGTAATCGTCTATTCCTTTAATAGGCCTGATCCCCGCAAAAACTATTTGTGACATCACGCTTGTACTTTCACGTACATACACGGACAAAAAAAAGACGGCGGATCGCGGATATGCGTGCGGCTTTCGGAGGCGTGTATACGTAGTTCCGAAATCTCGCGGTCTTCCCCCCTTCCCAGTTTCGCGCCGCCCGCCACATACGACGCTGAGCATCACGCCACCTATGGATGGATGGATGGATGGATCGATGAGGCTGAACCCTTTAACACGGGCGGTGGCATACGCCACCTAGCCATGACTATTAACATATTTTGTACTTTGTGGTGGGTGAAATTTCACCCCTGCCTTGATTTTAGCCACCAATCAGATAACCTTCGTTTGGTTATTTCTACCCGCTTAAAGTCTATTTTGCCTTCACTGTCCCTAAACCCCAGTGCTTTGAAAAAATCAGCCCCGTTACTTTGCACTGTAGGAATAAGGCTTTTACAGAAAAGCATGAGGTGTTCAGTCGTTTCCTCTTCTTCTCCACACGCACAGCACAACGTGTCTATACCTTGGTACTTGACTCGGTACGCAATACTCCCGTCCTGGCTTCAAACAACAAAGAGCTTCCCCTAGAATTATCATAGATAGTTTCTTTGGCAATTCCTTGCTTGAAAGTTCTGTATGTTCCCAGTGCTGATTTCGTCTGCATCCCTGTTTTCCACAGACCCCTCTCTATTTCTTTAACCTTTTTCTTAACCGCTGTTTCTTGGTTGGCACCCCTCCTGCAGTCCAAATATTTGATTGACAATTTTCTGGTCAGCTTCCTCGATTTTGTGTCAACATTCCTCATGTACAAATAACTTAAAACTCTCCTTGCCCACCGCTTTTCTGCCATTTCTCTCAATCGCTCCTCAAATTCTATCTTGCTGCTGGCTTCCCTGCCCTCGAATGACGTCCATCCCATGTCACCCTGTACCCTCTGATTTGGTGTATTTCCGTGTGCTCCCAGAGCCAGTCTACCTACCCCTCGCTGCTTAACTTCCAACCTTGCTCGAACCTCTGATCTGATGCACAGGACAGCGTTGCCGAAAGGCAAACTAGGGACCATCACCCCTTTCCAAATCCGTCTCACCACTTCGTACCTATTGTAATTCCACAGTGCCCCATTTTTCATCACAGCTGCATTGCTGCTACCTTTAGCCGTTACATATTTTTCATGTTCCGTTAGGTACTCAGCCCTATTGTTTATCCACACTCCAAGATATTTGTACTTATCCACCACCTCCAGCGTAACCTCTTCTATCCTATGCTTGCTGCCCTGATTATCATTAAAAATCATGACTGCCGATTTTTCTTTACTAAACTTCAAACCTAAGCTATCTCCCTCTTTACCACAGATGTCCATTAATCTCTGCAAGTCTTCCTTGCTGTCAGCCATAAGTACATTGTCATCCGCGTACATCAGTCCTGGTAATGACTCTTTAATCCATTCTCCTTGCTTGAAAAAGGAAAGTCCGTTCCTCTCTAATTTTTCTCTAATCCTTGTAAATACAGCATGAACAACAGAGGTGACAGAGGGCACCCCTGCCTAAGCCCCTGCTGTATCTCTATAGGCCCAGATACCTTGTTTTCCTATTTTATAAGCACCTTGTTACTTTTATAGATATCCTTTAAAAGATTACTTACTCCATCTTCCACATCTAGAGTGCCCAGTATGTCCCACAAATCCTTTTGGATTAGACTGTCATAGGCTCCCTTGATATCCAGAAATGCGAGCCATAGGGGCCTGTGTTCCTTTTCTGCTATTTCAATACACTGCGTCAATGAGAACAGATTATCTTCTAACCTTCTTTGTATCCGGAACCCATTTTGTAGTTCCCCCAGCACCTCCTCGCTCTCCACCCATGCCTGCAGTCTGTCATTTATAATCTGCATTAGAGCACTGCACGGGCCGCGCGAGCCCGATCAAAACCTTTATGTCGAGACCCAGGCCCGGCCCGGGCCCGCAAATAATCTACGCGACCCGCCCGGCCTGGCCCGCCACCCCTTTACCTTAGGCCCAAGCCCGGCCCGAGCCCGACTCGAAACCGGCCCGAACCCTGCCCGAGACCGAAAAATAATGTTTTTCAGAGTTTAGAAGCCCGAGAATAACTCGCTGCACGTCACATGCACACCACCAGAAAGCCCGAGCCCGGCCCGGGCCCGGGTCAAAAAGCACACGCCGTGCCCGAGCCCGGCCTGAGCCCGTGAAAAAATTGTTCTACCCGGCTCGGCCCGGCCCACGGGCCGGGCCGGGCCCGGGCGTTCGGGTAAGCCCGAGCCTGTGCAGTGCTCTAATCTGCATCACCACCCTGTAAACCACCGACGTCACTGTTATGGGACGGTAGTTGTTTATGCCGGCTTTGTCCCCCTTTCCCTTATATATCATGCTCATCCTGCTCAGTCTCCACCAGTCGGGGGTTTTACCGTCCATTATCATTTTGCTCACTGCCTCTGTTAATGATTTCTTAGATTTTGGGCCCCATGTCTTTATGAACATAATTGGGATGCCATCAGGACCTGTCGACGTGCTACTAGGAACCCTGTTCTCTGCCCTTTCCCACTCGCTTTGTGCAAGTGGAGCCACTGCACTAACTAGTCTATCCTCACCTGATTGAGAACATGCTATGTTTTGTTCTTTAAAATTTTCTGTCATTATTGTTCTTTTATGTTCCATTGCCTCATCTCCCTCTAGCCGAACACCTTGAGCTGTAACTATAAACCTCTGCTCTAGGCTAGTCTTATTACTCAAGGAGTTGAGATGTTTCCAAAATTTCTTCGCTGCTTTTCTATCCTTTTTGTTTACTTCTGACAACCATTGGCTCCCCTTTCTTCTAATCTTCTCATTAATCAAATGGGATGCTTCCCTTCTACAGTTTAAGAAGTTATTCCATTTTCTGCCTACATCAGCTTCTGGTTCACCCCTCCGTTTTGAATATGTGTGTTCCCTGGATGCTTCCTGACGTTTCTCTATGGCCTTCTTAACCTTCTCATCCCACCAGCTCTTGGGTTTACAGGCGGCACCGCTGCTGCGCAGCAGCGCCGCCTGTTGACTCTACGGAGCCTATGGCAGCGCAGCTTGGAATGCAGCTGGGGCGAGAGTACGCGCATACGCACAGCTGAATTGGAAAAAAGTTCATTTTGCTCTATCGTTGAAAGCAGTTCAAAATGAACTCCGCAAGTTATACTGTGAGACCGGTCCTCCGCTACTTTTGCCGACTATTCTGAAAATAAATCTGTGCATTCTCACTGCACTACAAGACTGCACAGGCGATAACCGGCAGCGCACTCTACGTACATCACGATATATGGCTAGCCCATTTGCAGTTTATGTGAACAAATATGTTGGCCGTGGCTCTATAGGAATCATTTTGCTTTATTGAAGAAGTTTCGTGCGGCCGCGCCCCGCGGAGATGTGACGAGCCACAGCGCGCCGACCGAGAGAGAGAGAGAGAATAAACTTTATTCACAAAGGCAAGGTAACTCTTCCTCGTTGGGTGGGGCCCTCAGTCCAGGGCTCCATTGCCTTGCACGACCCTGCGAGCCCGCTGGACCAGCTATTGCTGTTCCTGCCGGCCTAAGCTGAGAAGTGCAGACTCCCAAGAGGAAAGGGTAGGGTTGGGGATAGGAGGTACGCCCCGTGGACTAGAACATTCCCACGTGGAATGATAGACTGTTGGTTTGGATCCACAGTAGGGGCAGTAGGAAGGGTATAGAGTGGGATGAAAGAGATGAAGCCTATAGAGGCAAGGGAATGAATCAGTCTGCAGTTGCCGCCAAGCGATGGCATCTGCTCTGTTAAGTGAAGGATGGGGAGGAGGATACGTATAACGTCTCTGTCGGTAGTACTCCAGCATTGCGTTGTAGTTCAGGGGTGCTGTCGGTTCGTCGTCTGAATTGGACAGCTCTTCCGATGGAGCCCGGCCGGTCAGACCTCGGGCAACCGCATGAACACGTTTATTTCCATGGAGAGAGGCGTGTCGAGGAGTCCAGACGATGCGCACCGCATGCAAAGGACGGCGAGACAGAAAACAGGATATTGTGAGTATGCGCAGCCACAAGTCCCTGCGCAAAGGCATGGAAAGCCGCCTGTGGGTCTGTCACTATGGTGACAGGGGCGTCCTGTGACGGTAATGTCGAGGCGTGGACAATGGCCAGAGCAATAGCTGCCTCCTCTGCAGAACCACTGTCCGTAGTGCGAAGTGTGGCAGACGCCACGATTGCGTCTGTGTTGTCGATCACCGCTAGACACATGGCGGGCTTTTCTGGGTAGCGTGCCGCATCAGTGTAAAGAACTTGTAAGTCTGTAGTGTCATCGCCAAAGACGTGTGCCATGGCCTGAACTCGGGCACGTCGACGGCCGGCATGGCAGTGGGGATTGATGTTGCATGGAATCGGAGCCACATTAATGAGAGAGCGAATATTAGGAGCGAGTTTATGTTGCGGTACCTGTGTGGGTTTTTCAGGAATGGGGTAGCCAAGACGAGAGAGGATGGCGCAACCCTGACGGGTTTGCCTAAGACGCTGGAGCTGACTGTTGTGCTGGGCCTCATGCAGTTTGGTTATGGTGTTGTGGACACCAAGCTGAAGAAGGCGTCGTGTAGAAGCGTGTGGAGGCAAGCCGAGAGCCGCCTTCACCGCCGTCCGTAGAAGGACGTCCATCTTTTCGCTTTGAGTAAGCGTGAGATTTTGATGGGGAAGGTGATAGGTGAGCCGACTAACTATGAGAGCTTGTACTATGCGGAGGACATCCTTCTCGCGAAGGCCTCTCCTGCGATTGGTGATACGGTGGATCATGTGGGTAATTTGTGTTATCTGCTGAGTCAGAAGGTGCGTAGTGTGTGAGGCCTTGCCATCAGGCTGAATGTGGAGGCCTAAAATGCGGAGTCGAGGACCTGAGGGATAGGACGGCCATCAAGGACCAGTGAAATATCAGAAGAATCGTCGGTTCTGCGGCGCCGCTTGTGTACCATTAACAATTCTGACTTTTCGACTGAGCACGTAAGGCTCCCGGTGGCAGCATAGTCTTGTACAACAGATGCAGCTTCCTGGAGAGCACCCTGAATGGTTCCGTCTGATCCTTTGGTTGCCCAGATTGTAATGTCATCTGCGTAAATTGCATGCTAGATGTTGGGGATCTTGTGTAATAATGGGGGGAGTTTAGCCATAGCCACATTAAACAAGGCGGGAGAGAGGACCGAGCCCTGTGGCGTTCCTCTGCCTGCGAGACTTATAACGTCCGACCGGAGGTCTCCAATCCCGATAGTGGCCGTGCGGTCAGAAAGAAAGGCCCTGACGTAATTGTAGATACGTGCGCCGCACTGGGAGGCATGGAAAGCCGCCTGTGAGTCTGTCACTATGGTGACAGGGGCGTCCTGTGACGGTAATGTCGAGGCGTGGACAATGGCCAGAGCAATAGCTGCCTCCTCTGCAGAACCACTGTCCGTAGTGCGAAGTGTGGCAGACGCCACGATTGCGTCTGTGTTGTCGATCACCGCTAGACACATGGCGGGCTTTTCTGGGTAGCGTGCCGCATCAGTGTAAAGAACTTGTAAGTCTGTAGTGTCATCGCCAAAGACGCGTGCCATGGCCTGAACTCGGGCACGTCGACGGCCGGCATGGCAGTGGGGATTGATGTTGCATGGAATCGGAGCCACATTAATGAGAGAGCGAATATTAGGAGCGAGTTTATGTTGCGGTACCTGTGTGGGTTTTTCAGGAATGGGGTAGCCAAGACGAGAGAGGATGGCGCAACCCTGACGGGTTTGCCTAAGACGCTGGAGCTGACTGTTGTGCTGGGCCTCGAGCAGTTTGGTTATGGTGTTGTGGACACCAAGCTGAAGAAGGCGTCGTGTAGAAGCGTGTGGAGGCAAGCCGAGAGCCGCCTTCACCGCCGTCCGTAGAAAGACGTCCATCTTTTCGCTTTGAGTAAGCGTGAGATTTTGATGGGGAAGGTGATAGGTGAGCCGACTAACTATGAGAGCTTGTACTATGCGGAGGACATCCTTCTCGCGAAGGCCTCTCCTGCGATTGGTGATACGGTGGATCATGTGTGTAATTTGTGTTATCTGCTGAGTCAGAAGGTGCGTAGTGTGTGAGGCCTTGCCATCAGGCTGAATGTGGAGGCCTAAAATGCGGAGTCGAGGACCTGAGGGATAGGACGGCCATCAAGGACCAGTGAAATATCAGAAGAATCGTCGGTTCTGCGGCGCCGCTTGTGTACCATTAACAATTCTGACTTTTCGACTGAGCACGTAAGGCTCCCGGTGGCAGCATAGTCTTGTACAACAGATGCAGCTTCCTGGAGAGCATCCTGAATGGTTCCGTCTGATCCTTTGGTTGCCTAGATTGTAATGTCATCTGCGTAAATTGCATGCTAGATGCTGGGGATCTTGTGTAATAATGGGGGGAGTTTAGCCATAGCCACATTAAACAGGGTGGGAGAGAGGACCGAGCCCAGTGGCGTTCCTCTGCCAGCGAGACTTATAACGTCCGACCGGAGGTCTCCAATCCCGATAGTGGCCGTGCGGTCAGAAAGAAAGGCCCTGATGTAATTGTAGATACGTGCGCCGCACTGGGAGGAAGCGAGATTGTCGAGAATTAAGTCGTGGGAGACGTTGTCAAAAGCCCCCTTGAGATCCAGGGTCAGGATTGCCCTCACCTGATTTGAAGTGTGGCTATCCAACACGTCCTCCTTAAGTTGTATCAGAACGTCTTGTGTAGAAATACCGGGACGGTAGCCGAAGAGTGTATCCGGAAAAAAGTGACTGTCTTCGAAGAATGGCTGGAGTCGGGAGAGTACAATGTGTTCGAAGAGTTTAGCTACATATGAAGTCAAAGATATAGGTCGGAGATTCTGGAGGGATAGCGGCTTACCAGGCTTAGGAATAAGTATGATCTCCGCGTGTCGCCAGTCCTGTAGTAGCGTGCCGTTATTCCAGTGTTCGTTGCAAAAAACAGTTAAATGCTGGATGGCCTGGTCATCTAATTACGTAGAAGTGTGTATGTAATCCCATCAGCCCCGGGTGTGTATTACGCTTAAT
>NW_023605813.1:0-22380 GCF_013339745.2 Dermacentor silvarum
GGAGTGCATTGTAATAAAACTAAAGATAATAACTATATTTTTGTCATGAAACTCACGGCAACTAAGGAGTAGTCATAAGTCACATGGTGTACCTGCAGTTAAAAAGTGCGTATTTATTCGATTAGCTAAATTGAAATGGTCTAAAATTTATCCTTCATAGGTTAGAGGTATGTCAATGCGATTTTTATCATCCCCAGTTAATTGCTGTAGCATAGAACAAGTTTGCTTAGGGGAATGGCATGCATCGAACATATTTAAATAATATTCGTTTCGTGCTTTCTTAAAATTGGCTCCCAATTCATTTCTCTTTCCTATTCATATTCAAGCATATTCAGGAAATAAATTAGGCTCTCTTGTCTGTATGAATTGCGCAAATAAGCTGTTTTTCTTTACTATTCTTTCATATAGTCTCTGGGAAATCCATGGTTTCCTACTTTTTTTCTGTTTCTTACATGGTCGCTCCGGAAAGGCCTCATTATATATCACAGTGAAAATATCCATGAACAATTTAAATGAGATGTTTGGGCCTTTCTCTTGTATCACGCTGCTCCAGTCAGTGTTCATTGCAAGATTTCGAAAGTAGCTAGGTTTTCCTCGTCAATCTGCCGGAACAAAGTAGGCGGATCGCTTTGTGGATTGCGTTTTGCATGAGAAGAAAATACGCAGAAAATTGACATGTGATCGCTCAAACGCAGAGCTAAGGAGCCTGCGAAAATATTGTCAATTCTATTTGTCAAACAAACGTCTAAAAGACTTTCTGCATTATTTGTTATTCATGTCGGAGAGGTTATGCAATTTCAAAGCCGTGAGTTTGTATCATGTCAAGAAAATCGACGGATAACTTTTGATTCGATAGTAAATTAATGTTTATATTCCCCATGTAAATTGCATTTAGCTTATTTGTCAATGCGTAGTCAAATGTCTCTTCAAGGAATCTACAAAATTCACTTATCTAGAAATTCACAATTGAACCGGATGGTGGCCGGTACACAATAATTATAACATTATTATTAACTACCAACGGCAGGAATTCGATGTCCGAACTAGTCAGACGAAATTCGGATATGATAGAATGAGCAATACCTTTTTTTGATATATGCACATAGCCCACCTCCAAGTTTTTGTTTTCGAGACAAGGAAACCTTTTTATAGTTATCAATGGTATAGGCACATCACAATTCTCAGCGTACTATGTTTCCGTAAAAGCTAGAACATCAAACGCTTCATCAAAGTCGTTATGGTATTGGGTTAGTTCATCAGAATTGTCCCTCAAATTACGGGTACTTAAGTGACATAGAGGGAACGAGCTTTATGTTTTCTCTATTATCTGGGACACCTGTATTGAACGAGTGTACTTCGGAGCCAGCCATGATTTGCGGGAAGTGCAGGAAAATAGCAATGTAGGAAAGCTATCTATCTAACATCCAAGTGGTTCTTTGATTTCGCGTACGTTCGCCCCCTTCCATCGCTCCATTGCTGCTTGCGCCTACAAGTTGCCCGGCCTCCCGTGAGAGTATAAATCATTGCTGTCACCCGCTTTTCTATATGCTCCACCCCCTCCACCATGACGCACGTCGGTCGGGAGACGTTCTTTCTTTTTCTTAACATTCTATCCAGACATTTGAAGTCGCTGTAGCCACCCAAAGCCTCCATGAAGGCATTTGCGTAGCTTCACTGCTATGCTTTATGCTGGAGAAACCTTTCTTGCTCATATGGTTCACGGAAATTCGCACTCGCAGTCAACATATGCGCTACGATCAAATATCGCAATAAATTTTCAAATGCGTTTTCAATCTGCGTCGATTGAAAACGCGTGAAGTTGATTTCAGCAAAGCTTTCAATTGTGTTTTCGAGAAACGCTGTTCTTGCTTACAGAACAATTGCAAGTATAGAGCACATGACCGGTAAACACCTCGCTGAATGTAAAGTTGTGGCTTTCTATAACCACAGATACGTGCAACATAAATCACAGTCCATGGCACACACTTAGACATGCTGATGTCTAGGTGCAGGAAAGCGAAAAATGTATTGATTGGTGGTACAGATATTTGAAGTTTGAGGTTTGAAGTTTACTTGTAGCGCAAGAGCAAAAAAAAAAAGCATGCATCTTAGGTTGTACATTAGGAGGCCCCAAAGTAGAACTGTCCAAAGTAGAACTGTCCAAGCCAGTAAGCTCAGCATAAGTTGGCAAAGAAATTTTCAGATGCCAATAAAGATGTGTAAAGATGTATAAAATTCAAATTCGAAAAGACGTATTCACAAGATTGAGTTTGGATTATGTGAGATACCCTTCGCCACACTCTTTTCTCACTTGCTCTTAAAATTTTTGTTGTATATACCGGCTGTTCTATTCTTTTGTTTTTTTAGAAGGCCCAAGATTTTTAAAAAATATTGTGGCAGATAGCACAATTCTACTCTTTTAATCTAAATTAAATTACTCGATGAGGGGGCCATTAGTTCTACGAGATACCAAAATGCTTCATTAAATAAGTAACATAATTACGCTAATAAACTGTTAATTATTTGCTTTCCGGCACATATTTCAATCTAAGAATTATAGCTGGTGAGTTCGCAAGGCGTATCTACTTGGAACAAATTCTGCGAACTGTACCAGCTTCGAGATAATAATTTTCAAGAAGTCCGACGAAATGCATTGCCATTACATTTACTTCTTTTAAGAAAACGCTGTTTTATGCATTGAAGCACAAAAAGTAACTGGAACACCAATGCATGTCGTGGGACACTTTGAAAATTAATATCTCGAAACTGGTGCAGTCCACAGAATTCATTCCAACAGGATACGCCTTGCGAGCTCACTGTCTATATTTCGTAAATCGAAATATATGTGCCGTAAAGTCATAAATTAAAAAGTTCATTAGCGTAACTATATTAATTATGTAATGAAGTATTTTGATTTTTCATAGAACAAATGTCTGCCTCATCGAGTAATTTAGATCAATGGTTAGACAGGCAATTCTTAAAAGTTTTGGACCTTATAAAAAAATCACCCAGTATATTTATTTTGCAACGCTCACTACCGCATTACGCATACCGATTTATGATCGGTTTCCTTGGCATTTTCACTTATCTTTTTGTTCTGATAAAACTACCCGATTCGTGTCTTATCTCACATAGTGAATTTGTGTCATTTTTGAAGCCGACCATTATCATCGTCATCATTACACGACACTGTTAATGCAAGCGGATATTCCATAGGCGGATACACAGCTTCGGTGCAAGATCCTTTCTGCACGAAAATTCAAGATGTATATGAACCAGTACGTCGAATAGTTGTGTAGGCTAGAGCCTCCCTTGCCATCCTATAGTCTCGCGAAGACCTAGGCAGGCGTATACAGGAAAGCAAGAAATGCCTGTTTCCATGGTTGCCTATTTTGTGCCCTCTTGCGTTCGTGCGCATGCAGGGATTAAACGCGGCGTAATTGATGCATTCAGTCAAGCAGGTTGCAGAAACCACTAACTAGAGTTTACGAACCAAGTACGTATATCAACGCTTAAGGTCTACATCCACGCTTAGTTTTTTACGCACTGCTACACACGGCGCCAAGCGGAATGTGACAATTATTTTACGAATCAATCCTAGCTTGCAACGTCAGCCCATAGTCAGGCGGTGAAACGACAACATCGTGAGAGTGTCCATTCACGACACACTGTGGAGTCTACCACCAAAGGGAAAAGAGAAATGGAACGCCCACACTGGACGTCGAAACGACACGTTCGTTGGGCAGCAATGCGCCTGGTCACAAAACGAGACGCCTTCGTTTCAGACTCAGCTTTCATAATGACAGAAAACCTACGTGAGAAGCTCCGGAACTGGAGCGCAATACAGTTAGAGAATGAGTGAGCTGAGAACGCAGCCGCATTCTGCCAGAAATCTCCCTAGTTGCGCCTTTCTTCTTGCTTTTTCAATGTGCGATGATCTTGAGCCGAGTTATGGAAGGCCGTAAAAAATGAAAACGAGTCTAGCGCTCTGGTGCACCCAAAAGTTTCAAGAACGCTTCAGCCCTGACCCGGCACGGCGCCCGGTGCGCCGTGTCACAACGCTGAGCGTATAAAACACACACGCGCGCGCGCCTGCAAAGTGGCCGCATTATTCATGCTATCCTGTACGGCTATCTCCGCGTGCGCGCCCGGATGCTGTCCATACATTGTGCACGCTCTTATGAATATTAACGAACGTAGGTTAGCTAGGGCCTGCGACCCGCCGCCAGCAAAACACGAGGGTGGCCCGCAGTTTCCCCGGTGCCATTCAAGAGCCGCACGCGGCGTGGGTCGCCGAACCTGTCTACGCAGGACATGCATTAGCAACAAGGCTCAGTCGGGCCCCTCGAAAGTTCCTTGGTGCCGCCTGGGAGTCCTTCGACGGAGCAGCCGGCTACCTTCACAAGCGGCTTCCCGGGTTTATCACACCTACCGTGAGGTGCCTTACTCCATTTAGGCTACACGCTGCCTTCGTTTATTTAGGTTCGTTTACAAGACACGATGTTGCGGCTTACTTGAATCGGCAGCAGTATGAGAGGCCAGAACAATTCGCCCTGCATTTACTGTCGCTTAGTCTTGGTCGGGTTAAGATCATCTTTTATTGCGCAACGCCGGTGCTGGAAGCAAGAACATTGTCGGCAGTTTAGTGGTAGTCGTTGAGAAGCGAAAGGACAGGACTGAGATGAAAAATAGAAATAATGATAACGTATGAATAGTAAAAACATAACAAACGCATGTGAGCTCCGAACAGAGGTTCGACGAAGTCCTGCATCGAAGCGAGAACGACGAATGCCTGCATCGCAGCTAACAATAACCTTTCAGCAACCAATATTTTAGTATTTTCATCAAGCAATAAGTGCATGCAGCGTCTGATGCCACATGCATGAGGTCTCGCATTATTATTCTTTAGGGCTTATCCTGCAAAAAGAAGCGTTGCCGTCCTGGCACTGAGTTTCATCCCTGGCTCGTCTCTCACACAATTTTCGACACCCACTGTGCTAGCACAGCGGCTGCGGAAAAAAGGCACCTAATCCGTTAGCATGTGCCCAAGCAAGAGGAAATCAAAATGTGCGGTTGTATAGTTTACAGTATGTTTCGGCGATGCTATCAGCTGACATAGGTTTCCTGTATAAACCACCTTTTATTGGGATAGCTATAACATGGACACTCCAGGCGCATTTAATTCTGCCGTCGTCATCGCCGTCGGCGTAGCCGTGATGTTCCATTATGGTCCAAGGACGATAACATCATCGCCGAGCTCTGATTAATGTATGTGCGAGTGAAAGCGTGTGAGGGCCTCGCGCGCGCAATGGATGAAAGCGGGGAGGAAACCTGTCGTATTCCGTCGCGCGCAAGGCACCGGGGGAGGGAGGGAGAAGGGGGCGTTCTACGCCGGCGCTTACTGCGCATGGCACGACTGCCCGGGCCCTATCTTGAAAACGGTCTGTGATGTGCGCTGTATATTAGCCGCTTTATTCGCGCTGAAGCGAGAGGCAGCACGAAGGAGAAGTACTCTGCTTGTTGTGCCTACCCTTCCGTAAATGTTAGGTAACATGAAAAAGCTTTGTATTCTGGTGTTTTTCTCTTTCCGCCAAATACTTTATTCTCCCTTTTCGAAAGTGTGAGCATTCCTTCACACAATAATATATTTACGGTGATGTCATGTTGGCTGGGCGTAAAGAAAAGATCGTCATGTGACCCACATTTTAAATTAAAAATAAATGCCAGAAAGTAGTTGTCGAACTCAGAAATAATGTCGAACTCAAGACCTGCGAGGCAGAAATGAAATTTCTTAAGCACTATTTCACGCTCCCTTTTATTCATAATTTTATTGCACCGTGAAAAGACGAGAACGTAGACAAAAAAAACTTGGAGGACGCTTAAGCTTCGCCTTGAAGAGTGGAATGCGATAACATTCAAAGATCCCTGAGTGCTTCTCACGCTTCCCGACAACTGCAGCTTATGCAACTGCTGTGTTTACCTGCAAACGCTAGCGGTGAATGCTATGCACGAAGACGAGCTTTCTGGTTCTTTTTTTTTTTTGCTTTCCCCCTCCCACGGCAAGCGCCGCCGCTGTCGCGTATGCGCGGAAGCGAGCGCCATCTGCATGATGTTGTAAGGAACCGAGCGGGGCACACCGCTTCCACTTAGACAGACCTCAAACGGCTGCTGGAAAAGAGGTTGGTCTTTGCGTTTTTGTGTAACATAATTATGTTTTCTCGTATATTCAAATTACAATCCGATGCTATCATGTCTGTAGGCTGTGTGTAAGTCGTACTTTACGAATTTTTTGACGCATTTTACTTTGAGAAATTGAATTAGTTTAGTAGCGCCTCTGCGCCAAGCGGAGGGCCTGTGTAGTTCGGGACGCATGGTTCGGAGAGATTTTTCTGTGACAAACAACGCCACCGACACCGGATTTTCTGTGAGAGGGGGCTCATAATGCTGTCTCGTTAATACACCAATACCAGGAATCTGGGACATCGCCGAACAGCGCCTCTAGCGGCCGCCTCTGAAAACATGCGCATTTTCTATGGGAGAGCGTCGTTTTTCCCAAATAACTAATCATAGAAGCCATCTTTCAAAATATTACCGTGGAAATAGGCTCTAGCAGCTTAGCCCGACATCTCATGCAAGCGGTACCATTACTTACGACAGAAAACCCGTTCCAAATTGCGGGCGAAGTTCGAAGTATGGGAGTCTATGGAAAAGGCCAAATTTTGGAGGCTTTTTTGGCCAGTAAAAAGCAATTTGCGATGAGCCTATTGCATCGATCGACGTATTATTGGGGATTTATCAACTTCAATGACTCGGCTTTCAGCTAATTGCAGCAGCAACTCTTGAAATGGCAAAAAAGTCGTTCCAAAACCGCAGTTTTCATAACAAGGTCGCAGAATTTATTGTGGTAGGTATATAAACCTAGTTTTTGCCTCCGGCAACACTCAAACCGATAGGCGAGCGTTCTGCGCGACCACCGATTAGGATCGCTGATACCACGATTGGCAGTTCGCAGGTTCGAAGCCAGCGGCGCCGCTATTTTTTTTTTTTTTTATCACTTTGTCGCTGCTTATTTTGGCGGTTTCCCGCCAGATGGCATATTCCGAAACGCAGGTCATTTATTTGCGGTTCTTGTTTCGTTTCTTTCTACTGTACCAACGTCTTCCCCCCAAAAAATAGCTGGCTGGTTTCGTGAACATGCGAACGTGCTTCCAAACTTCTTTTGCACTTTAGGTGTAATGTATTTTAGACAATAAACCCAACTTTGTGTTTTCAAAGTTGATTTCTTTCTTAAGGCAAACATTTATGAAGACATTTAGGAAGACAGAAATATTTTTGCCTATTCAGCTATGTCATGGAAAGGCGTGTTTGTGCGACTTTTGTTCAGCCTGAAACGTACCACAAAAATAAATAGCTTCCCGTGTGTGCAATTAAAAGACGCAGAAGTAGAAAACTTGGCTGCAGCCCCAGACGTAGTATTCTTACAAAGGAATGCAGAAGCTATTTGACTGAGTATATTTGCATTATATCAAAGCAGAATTTTTGCGTACCGGATCTTCGGTGCAAATGAAGGCTGCCCGAATTATTTCACAAGCTTTTTTGCTTAGTACAAACCAATACCTCGAAACATAAACATTCTATCCTCAATATGCAGCGCACGTGTCTTATCATTTGAACCATTCCCATATACCTTCACGAAATTCCCGAAATACTAAAGGTCTTCATATCCTTTTACCACGACATACGCAGAGGAGTATTGGAAATATTGCGAAAAGACACCGGGGGGCGTGTTAATGTAGTTTGTCGTGTAAAAATAGAGAACTATTCCAATCACAGACCACACCCTTTTTGAGTTATGCCCACAAAGCGTTGCAAGAAGACATTTTTTTCGGCTAGAATCACCAAAGTTACTATGGCATTCTGCTGTTCTGTTCTTAACTAACTCTATTGCTGAATCAGATCGCAGCACCATGATATAATTACTGGTACAATTCTTCAGTAATATTTAACGTGTTTGGACAATTGAAGAAACATGAGAAAGGACCGTGAGGTTTGCAGAAATGTTCCCTTATTAGAATCGTTTATCACCCATATCGGTACGGTGGTATTGTCATGATCACTCCAGCGTCCACGGACACCATTTATCACTTTACTGCCTGTAAAAAAATACAAAAGTGTCGTTCCTTGTGCGTGAGTAGCACAATCGCAGCTGATCATTTCATATGGGCCCACTAAGCTACACCTTCCCTTTTCTGCCATGGTGCCACAAGAGATGTCAATTTCACCCTTGAATTTCTCCCTTTCAGTTTGCTAGAAAGTATAGGGACGTACACAAGAACAGGCGAAGTTTTGAAGTAGTCCTGAGATTTTAGTAAAATTTCATAGGCAATGTTATTATCCTTTATTTGTTTACATATTTATTACACCTGATTTTTGATAATAATGACGTGCTACATAATAGTTCAGTTCTTCTACTTTATAAGTCATGTCTGAGTCTGCTGTCCTGAAAATTAACCAGGTGTAAGCACTGCATGACGTTGGCTGGAAGGCCATTCATTAAAAAAATTGTGTGCAGAATAAAGAAAATGCAGGTGTTCAATCGCACAGTCGCCGCCAAAAGGTTACGCGGCCGAGGTTCTGCGAATAAGTTCATTTTCAACGCAGTTACCCCGCAGCCAGTAAAACTATGCAAAACTTTTGTTTTGTTTACTCTAGACCAGTATACGCTGTAAATCCGAATACTACGATGCGTAACTAAGGCGTAGAAATATAAATATTTTTTCACCTTCCGGGGTACGAAAGCTTGTGACGCTGACTATACGTCCTGAAGGCGAGGTTGCTTTTTAGCTTATTCGTGATGACAAGCGCCGAGCTCTTGGTGATGGGATATTGGAGCGTAGAATTGTAGAACTTGTGCAAGCTCAGGCGACTTCACGACGCAAACCTAGCGATAGAAGCTCAGAAGGAGGAATAAACATTTATTGTAGAGCAAGCACTTTATGATGGCCGGGCCTAAGCCTCCCATGAGGGGACGTCGAGGGCTTGCCTCGCCGCCGCCTCACGGGCGTGCTGGGTCGCCCAGGTTTGGTCGTCGAGGGCGGAGCTCCGCAGAGCCTCACGCAACCTCGACGAGGGGGTCGTGGTGTTAATGTGTGTGTACAGTGCTGGGCACTCCCACAGCACATGCGGAAGCATAGCCGGGTGAGTGCCACAGCACCGGCAGTTTAGGGGCACTGTAAACTTCAGGGAATATAAGGTGGAGGCGGGCGGGTGAAGGGTACGTATTTGTTTGTAGCAGACGCAGGGTGGTAGCCTGCGCCCAGCTGAATTTGGGGTGAGGTGGGGGGAAAGATCGGCACAGCATGCGTTTAGTTTATTAACACTGATGATAGATGAATAGTCAGAGTAAATGAATGTTACTGTCTAATTCTGGACAGACTCGAGTGTAATGCGTACGCTCTAGATCACTGTAGGTTCCATACTAATACCATATACTACGCATTCCTATTCGAATTTTGGCCTGTCTTAAGCCTACCGAGTCTTAAGTAATCAAAATAGGTAGGAAATTGCTTCTTGGGATGTAGCCGAGGCCATGGTAGATGTGATTAGAAATGCGCTATATGTGAGTAGGCTGACTGGGATTATTACATGAAGTGCGCCAACGTACCTACGTAAAGCCATGGTGTAAATTACGGAGCCCTTTATTGTAAATATATTGAAGTCATCTGAGAGTGTCTCTGGTATACAGTTTATTAATATGAGGACTGATTAGCCTTCTGTTAAGCTGTTAGGAAAAATAACATGTACGAAGTGCTATTGTGGTTAAAATTACAATGTTATCAGCGCTTCCAAAAGAAAGTGACTGTACAAGTAGTCCATTTTTCTCGGGCGTTCATGTCACCTAGGTACCACCGCCTGACCCAAGACCTTTATGTTTTAAAATCTGCCCCGATGACGTAAGTTACGTTGCGGAAAAAAATAAATACCCTTTCTAAAGAATGAACCATAACAGCTTCCCGACAAAGCGCAGTACGTTGCCGCAAGTCGTCATTTGTGATAACGATAAGAGCGACAGCCCGTCGTTAAAAATGACTTGTCACTCCCCGGTTTTTCTTTTTTGCTCAAGGATGCAACTAACCCGTACAAGGGTAATCCCTCCCTTCGCATGATGCTTGCGACCTTTCTGGTTCTGGACAAGCGCGTTGTTTGTGTATATTTCAGGCGCTTGGCATCGAAAGGCTTAAACCTTTATACAGCGAAAGGCTGTCACAGTCGCTTCGGTAGCTGCACGGAAAGCGCGGACAATCAGTCTACTTTCAGCACATGCGCTCTCAACCAAGACATATTTGCGAGAAAGGGGCTCCTATATTATCCATAGCGAGAAATGCATCCACAAATTACACCTCATTATCCCGATGTGTTTATGAGCCGCACTCTGGGCCTGTATTCCGTGTTATGACAAAAAATATAGTTTGTGCAGTGTCAGTAGCCTGAACATAAAACAGGAAATTGAAGTCATCACATCAACTATCATATATTACAAATTGAAAGAAATAAAACTGAAACTGTACTTCATATAATACTCCCACTGCAAACTTTTATGCATGTGATTCATTTCAATTTCCTATCTGTTCCAGGGTAGAAATATGCTGTTCAGTTGGTAAACACAGATTATTTTGCAAAATTTGCTAAGAATTTTTGCCTCCAACATATGTTCCTATTGGTCATGCACATTTCTATCTATCAAATATATGGTCGAAACATCACAAAGTCGAATTGTGAATCATTTAACAGTGAAAACTGGCTTCTCCACATAGGGGAAATGCCGTAGGAATTTGAGAATGTAATAATACACAATCATTTGGTTGCATAAACTTCCTGGCTATAGGCATGTAATGAAAAGCTCAAATGTATTACACGGCTTTGTCTTTACGCAGCAATTTCATTCACTGCATTTATAAAGCAATGTACGTTTTCTTTTTTTATTATTTTAGCGCGTGAGTCCAAAAACACATAGCAACTTATTTACCAAAGCGATATAAGTTTCAAAAGCTTGTTAATTAGGTTGTCATTTGAGCAAATAAAACGAGAGACTTTCATGCACAGACAAAAAAAGCGGCTAAGAGGAACAACTGACTAGTTATTTCAGAAGAATAACTGAGTTTAGCTACGTAGTGTTAAACTCTGTAGCTTTAAATTATGCACATATTTTATACATCGCCGGATAGGGGTCATTGGAGATCGCTGATCGAGGCCTTCGTCCTGCCATGGACATAAATATAGTCTGATGATGATGATGAAACATTGCCGCAGGTGACCACCTCTCATCCAAGAAATATTTTTTACAGTTTAATAATTTAATTATTTGCGCCGTCAGCACTTGAATGCATTACGGAAGGAAGTGGATTGAGCAGGCTAAAGAAATTATGCAATGATTAAAAAGTAAGTTTCTAATCATATAATTTTATCTGGTGGTACGTGGAAAAAAGTTCAGTGCGCACGACGAAGGCAGCTTTACAATTATACCATATTACCTGACCTTACAAAGAATTTAAAAGGAACATAGTAAGTAATTAACAAATTCAGATTACACAACGTACGGTAGTTGATGTTGCATGAAACTTGCGTTTATTTGTACTCTTTATGATTTCTTTGGGGAGGCGATACCATTCAAGGGCTGTGTGAGGCCAGAAAGAGCTGAAGGAAGTTAATGTTACTAAATCTGATACGCATTTTGTACAGCTGATCAATACGATGCCATCGTAATCGATGCCATCGCGTCCTGTGCCTATCGTAATCGCTAGGCACAGGACGCGCCTGCAGGTATCGGAAGTTTCTGGAACGTTATCGATGCTTCTATCCGTTGTCTCTTGTCACCGACGCTGATGTCATTTGATTGTATGAGCAACGCGAATTATCTAGAACTTTCTGGAAGACACGCGGGTACCACGGATTATTCTGGGACCTTCGATGACTCGTGTATAAAAGCCGACGCGTTTCGCCGCTGATCAGATTTCGACGATCGCCGTCTGTGTTCGCCGCTTTCGTTGTGCTTCGAGTGTAGCTTGATTTTGTGGGCCTGTAAGGGTTCGCCGTCAGCGCGCCACGTCCACAGCTTGGCGAGCGGTCACGTGACATCGCCGACTACCTCGCCAGAGCCCAGTGGCAATCACGACGACCCTCACGCTCGCCGTCACCAGGCCGCTACATCTCACCGCATCGCCGGCTGTATGCCGGCCCAACCCGGGGCCGATCTCCTAGCCCGTACCCTGGAAACTAAAGGCAGCAACCGATGGAGGTGCGGTTGCGGTACGACGCAATGCTGAAGATACTCCGCCGCCGACGAACTAAATTCGCGAATCATCATGACGAGGTATCAGCATAGCGCCTGGCAAGAGCCTTGACGACAACACTTCGCCGCCGAAAGTAGACCTGCCAACGCGACGTAGCAGCAGCGCAGCAAGCCGACGCAGCCGTGATCCGACGCCACGACTTAACCGTAACGCCAGACGATGGTCTACCGATCTAGACGTGCTATTCGATGGTCATAACGTCACCGCTCTCGTCGACACTGAAGCCGACTATTCCGTCTGCAGTGGCGAGTTCGCCGCCAAGTTGAAGAAGGTGAAAACGGCCTGGCAAGGACCCGATATCCGGACAGCGGGAGGCCACCTAATACCGCCGGCTGGAATCTGCACAGCGTGAGTCACGGTAAACAACCGCACTTACCCCGCGAGCTTCGTAATCCTGCAGCACGGCTCCAGGGATGTTATCCTAGGCATGGACTTTCTAAACCAACACGGTGCAGTCATCGACTTAAGGTCCAAGTCGATAACGCTTTCAACGCACAACGCGACACCACCGGATACAAACACCAGTTACCATGCCTTGAATGTGCTAGAAGAACAAGTCACCGTTCCGCCTCGCTCCAGCGTAATGATTTCCGTCGGTACCGAAGTGCCTACAGACATGGAGGGTGTCATCGAGGGCGATCATCACTTACTGCATGACCGTGAAATTTGCGTCGCTAGAGGCATAGGTGAGCTACATGAAGGCAAAGCAAGAGTGATGCTTACGAGCTTCAGCCACATATGCCATATATGCCATATATATGGTGACGGAGATACAGTCGTACGCGGATATATCAAGCCAACTTATAACGAATTATTCTGTATATCCAACAGCTGTAAAATCCCCTTGAAAATTCCATGCAAATGTATCGGGCTGGTGCACGCGTATAAAGAACGCTCGTTCCCCAGCACATTCGATATATCGAACGCGGCGCCACGCAGAAGACCTCATAGTGCACTCCTTTGTACACTTTGAGGTATTCTGGCACCTGGAGGTGGAGAAGAGATAGTGCAGTCAGTTGAGCCCCGTCAGGCTGTTCAGCTAGCCCTCATGCTACCTCGGACGTCAACATTCCTTCTATCCGATTTTGGAGGCGTCGTAGTGTGGGTTGAGTGCCTATTCACGAGTTTATTTTCCGCAAGCGATGGCCGCTACAAGTGTAAAGAAAGAATCAGCTTGGACTTTTCAATGAAGTTGAAAGTGAACCAGCATTTTTTTTTTGTGGGTAAATAAAGTGTGCTTGCTTTTTCCCCCATGTTGCGTGCAGTAAGTTAGCGGCTCTCAGATGCACTAACCGGTAAGCCACCGCTTACCTGAGGGCCTATTATTTTATATACCGAATTACCTATATAACGAACTTCTTGTGATCCCCTTGAGATTCGATATATCCTGGTTCGACTGTATCAGTTTACGGGTTACAAATTCAACTTTAGCTTTATTTGGGGTTAGAGTAGCTATTCGATCATAAGTTGAACATATAAAACGAGTGGAGTAAATTTGAGTTCTAATGAGGTAATAAATACAATGGAATTTCACACATTGGATGTATACTCAAATTTTGTTCCTATTAGTGTTTTCTATAGTAACATGAGAGAGGATGGTGGCTTTATAAGTGTACAGGAGCCAATAACCCAACGTTCGATCCGCAGTGTTACTAATGTTGATATGCCAGGTAAGATTAGCGGTAATAGGTTGACCAGGTAAGATTAGCGGTACTATGAACATGTGAATACTTTTATGAATATACAGGCTGTAACTCCGTGTTGTTAAGTAAGTAATACCCGTGTCACACGGGCGTTTGGAAGGCCTTCCAACCGATAGTCAGTTGACTCAAAGGTCAAGTTCGAGCTGCTACACGTGCGGTTTCGTAGGCCGCCGAGTCAATAGTCTATCGAGTCAACGGAGCACCCTACAACTCTATCGAAATCTGGATGGCCTTTGAGCAACGGAAACGGAAACAGCGCGAACATGCCGTCTCGTTCACAGTGTACTCGTACTCCATGGTTAGAAAGAACAAATCCAACCAAAATGCTCTAAAAATACTATACATGAGTGTTATTAATTATTCAATAAACTATTTTCGCCACTTCATATGTGCGAAGTGCACATACTCTCGACAACAGCGACGTGCTTGTGTTCATTCCTTCCTCCATGTTGTCTAGTACACTCTCCCTCTACTCCATGTGTTGCCGGATTCCATCATATCGCCACCATTTCGCAACATAAAATAAATTATAGCGTTTTTAAGTGGTTTTAATGTTCTTTAACTTTTGGTTACATGAAAACGAAAATAAAGATCCGCAGTGCTACACAATTTTGCGAGAAACGCCTGAACCACTCAACGGCCTTTCAAAAGTGCCGTGTAGCAGCGCGACAACTCCTTCGAGTCGATAGAGTTGTGGCATTTCGAAGGCCGTCGACTGGAAGGCCTTCCAAATGTACCCGTGTGACACAGGTATAAGTCGAAGAGTTGTTTTGAATGGGAGTTGCTCAGGTGATGTTGCTGCTACGTCTGGTGTGCCGCAAGGCTCCGTGTTGGGGCCGATTCCTTTCCACTTTTTTAATGCGAAAGCCTTATATGCCCCATTACGCGAAAACCTGTAGTTGTAGTCGGCGGCGTGACCGAATGACGCTACCAAAAATGGCCAATGGCGAAGAGTAAAAACGCGTAAAAAATGCTCGAATTCATGACAAATTTAGCAGGCAGGTTCATGTAAACAAAGTAAACTAATCCCTTTGAAAAGAAAAATAGGTAAATTTTGATCTGGGCGGGAATCGAAACCGGGCCTGCGGAGCGCGGAGGCGACCCGACTTTGTCCCCTACGACCGGATAAACTCATCCTAGCCAACTCATCCTAGCTCGACTCGCAACTCCCGCTCCACCGCTACTCCGAATTCCGTCACTGCCGAGAAATGTATGCAGCCATCTACGCCTCAAGCTCTGGCGAGGAGCCGGCCCCGGCCGCCCCAACTCTCTGCCCTACGCCACCCCAAGCTACCCATCAACGATCATAAAATCATCCTCCGTCCCCGTGGCGGCCTCAACCTTCGGACCGTGAACGGCGTTGCGCTTCGCGATGGGATTCTGCAAGCAGCCCGCCTCGGACAGCAAGAGGCCAAGCCAGACACCGTAATCATCAACACCCTCCAACACGTCGTCCTCATGAACACTCCCGACCCACAACGCCGACACCACTACCTCGAACAAGGCTTTTCGAACAAGACTGGGTGCCCAAGCACCTCTACTACTCCTCTGTACTATATAGGTGCTACATCTGAAACAGCCTGAAACCGTAGCCATCACCTGAAACAGCCCTCCAACCGTACCAAGCCTATGGCCTGATCCCACTCCTGGACCGGACTCAGGCAACCCCAGTTCCAGTCCCCCAAAACCCACCTGCACATGAACCCGGTCGCCACACCAGTGAGGTGAGCTGGTCAGACGTAGTCTGCCAGGACTCCGCCAACCCCCTCGAGAAAATGTTGCATGTCCGCGCACAGCTCGCCTCCCTCCACAACACCAACCAACGCCTTCAGTCGCAGCTGCATGCCTTCCTGCAGGTCCTCACCCCTACCCCGGCGACAATGATCTCGGCCGCTCATAAACTCCCTCCCCTACTACCTTCTCCTCCTACTCGCGAACAGCCGGCCAAGAAGAGGGCTGCAACTCCCACTACCTCCTCGGCCACACCAACATCGGCCGCGGCAACCCCGGCCCTAACCCCACAATTCGAACAACTCGTGGAGGCCAAAATTCAGGCCGTGGTGCAGACGGCCATCCAAGCCTTCACCCAACAATTCTCCAACCTCACTATCCGTCTAGACGAATTTGCTCGCCAAATTGACGAGCGATTTAAGGAGCAAGATGCCCTCCACGCGACAGCCTGTGCTGCCGCGCTATAGTGCCTAGAATATTGTAAGTATTTCTAGGCTATAGCCGCGCGGCCTAAAAAGAAGGCCAAGCTCCACACCCTCTCCACTTCTCCGCTGCAAACTAGACCTTTAGCTGTGGCACCAAATGTGTATTTATATAAAAACGTTGCGAGGCGAGAAGGTGGTAAAGACTTCCGACGCTGCTCGACGAGTTTCCCGTTCTGATCTCGTCGAAAACCTCCGAGCCGCCCCCAGAGGCCCTGGCAACAGTCACCAACGCCGCGCGCGTTCGGTGCGAACGCGGGCAAAACGGCGACGGCGTCGACAACAGTTCGGCGCGTTGCGGGTGCTGCTGCATCTCCAAGTTATACAGCTGATAAAACTACTATCCTTACTCCGTATAGCTCTCTACTAAGTTGCTATCGCCATTGGTGCTTCGCCTTTCGGGTGTTTCCTTGCCTGACCCCTTGTATTTATGTCCAATTGAACGTCGCGGAGCGCTCCTTCGAGTTACGAACTCGTGGGCAAGCGAGTGCGTTCAGACGTTAAGCGCGTTTTCATTTGGCCTCGCCGAAGCGCCGTTAGAACGCAGGGGAGAACTTGCACGGAGGCGGAACGTGCGGAAAAAACATTTCACCAAAGCAGGTCGTACACGTTCCTCTAAAACAGGAACGAAAGCTCGTTCCTCGTTCCTTCCCAATCTTGAAACGAGTTCGCGTTACAAGATACTTTAAGGCGAATGGAACGCGTTCCAGCTACATTTCTAACATTGTAACGTGTCGTTACATTAACGTTACCTTTGATTTTTTAAAATTAAAATGTGGTGTCGGATAATCTTGCGACGAAATAAAGTGTGAAATTTAAATCTCACATCAAATTAAGTATATTATAAGAATTTGAATATTGCCGGCGGCACATTATCTGGAGATAAAAAGAATCCAAAGCAACGCTCCTAGACGAATTTTTTTCAAGCAGCACCGGACATACTCCAGACATGTTTAACTGCCACTTTGGTGCTCGTCTATTACAAGTGCAACACATACAGCACTTTCCACTTCGGTCTTCAAATGCGCAGTCAGGATACTGAGCTTCAGATCTGCAAATAGAAAGTTACTCGCATGCACCAATAGCCTCCTGAGACCCGGACACAACAACGGGACATAATCGCTCTTCACGGTAGTTTTTGTTGCCTACTGTTATGTCATGAACTTGAAAAACAATTTTTAAAATTTCAATAGTGTAGCACCACTGTAGGATGACGTGACAGCGGCCGTACGAGCCGTGCCGTCGTCCCTATTCAAAACGGCGAAGGTGGTGAGCCGAGCGGCGGCTGCTACGACCAGTGTGGCTAGCTTCTAGAACGACACTGGGCGTGCCGAGCTTGCGCCTCGAGCACGCGCTGTGCTTCTTAATTTTTGCACTTCTTTGATAGCCGGCGCTAAGGCACTGGCTGAGAGCGCCGACCAAAGGGCCCCGCGTTGCGACGTCGGTGGGCGCTATAATAGACAACTTTTAGTTGGGCGTACGTAACGAGCCTACGTACGCAGGACGATACGTTGCGTACGGTGCAAGCGAAGCGCGCAACAACACTTTTAGTTTACCGTATCGACCATGTCGGGATGCGTTTCGTTCAACTAGACGTATCATACGTGAAATGAAACAGCTCTTGAGTGCTTCTTAGCGCCATCGTGCGGTGGCGGCCGCGATAACGGCCACTAGCATCCAGTCAAGCCGAATCGTTGGATCACGTTTTTGCGGTGTTTGTGTCGTTCTGCGTGGTTTTCGCCAAGTCGCCTTTTGCGGTGCGCGTACGCTTTTACCGTGTGTTTGGTCGCGCTGTGTTCTTTTAGACTGACTGTGTTGAACCCTTCACTGTAGCCTTGCCGTGCTGAGCCCTGCGGTGTGTGGCGCGCTTAGTGTGTGGTGTGGTTTTCTTCGTACTTGCCGTGAGTGTACCGCCTTTGTTCAGCTCGGCGTGCGCGCTTAAGGATGCCACCCTCAGGCGTTTTATCAAACGCGCGCTTGTTGTCGGTCCTGACTTGGGCCGAAATTGATGACCTCCTGTTGTCCCATAAAGAGCGGCGGCTGCTAAGACATGAGTATACCTTGGATGAGCTTGAAGACGGAATGAGGCGAAGCAGGGAGGCCGAATTGGTGAGGTACCGTTCTCAACATGGACTTCTTGACATTGACGGCATGGACTGTCTTCAACGTTCAAACTCATGTTCCGGTTCCACAAAAATGACTTTGACGATATCTGTAGTGCCCTGCTAGTGCCGCAAGAGATCACAACTGCACACAACTGTAACAACTGTAAAACACACTGCAGACTTACTTTTTTTGATTCGGCGATCGTTCGCCGAGTAGCGCGACAGCAGCAGATTTGGGCGCTCGCGCACACAGCGCGCCGTAAAAGGCTTCTTGAGGATATCTCTGAGGCGCCAAGCGATCTCCTCCCATTGTTCGGAATGCCTGAACGGATCGCTCGTCTGCACCTCCGTTAGCAGCGCGACATCGTCCTTCAACGCAAAATAAACTCGATTCGCGCCGGCTTTGTTGTTGCTCTGTCCGTTCGCCATGGCAGCCATCTTTCAAGCGCTACGTCCGCTACGTCTGGTTACGTTTACGTACGCCGCGTTTTTTTGCGGGCGTACGCGCGCATCCCTGGAAGAGATACGTTACGTACTGCGCATGCGCACCTCTCTCCCGCAGCCGCGCTGCGTACGTAGGCTCGTTACGTACGCCCAACTAAAAGTGTCTAATACCACGGAAAGATGCCAAAAGCTCCGCCTCCATGTACGTGAAAAAAATGACTATCTCCATCATCTCCTCATGTAAGCTGTGGTAAAAACTGCATTTCATTGTTTGAACGCTGAGATGAAGATGGAACTACGTGTAGTACATTGCCATATTGCTGCCGCGTCCGGTATTTTCACGAAATCTCGGTGACTTCGAAATACCCCTCGAAGTCTTTCGGCCGTGTGGGACGACACAGAGGTCTAGACCAATTTATTGTCAAATTTCTCGAAAGCGGATGACAAGAATATGAGTAAACCACTTCTTTACAGTAGTTACACATGCACCGTTCTTCACACCCAGAGTGAATATTTTGCGTAATCACTTCCGAGTTAATTTCGAAAAAAAAAAAGTGGAAGGCAATGTGCAATGTATTGTACAAGGGGTCTCAGGAGGATATAATTGAATGTCTGCACAAGAAACCGCATCGAAAGGAACAATACCTAGGCGTTTAATGAATGCTGATCCAATATTGCGTATGAGCGGAAAAGAAATGTCCAGAATAGACGTTCTTAATTTAGTAAAGACCCTTGTTTGAACTCGGTAAGAGTTACATCTCGAGTTAGTGTCGGGACAGGCCGCCATGGCGGAAATAAACTACAGAAGGGAGCGTCACGTGCCAATCTTGAAGCCTAGTCATTAAAAAAATATAATGCAGAACTCTCGAAAAATAAAATGCACCATAGTCACGTGACAGACAAGCGGCAGTTCTTTGCGCCTTGCATGATGTGCTGCATACGTGCGTGCGTCGGTGCGCCTTTTTAGTGCCGTGGAACGTTTACAGAAGGAACGCCGTTCCCTCTGCCGTCCCTTTGTAAAAATAACGAGTTACCGTTACAGTTCCACCGAGCCTTCAAGGAATGGTGTCATTCCTCCATTCCTCCCAAAAGGAACTAGTTCCTGGAACGCCGTTCCGTACAAAACTGCACCAAAGGGAATATATCGCTATCGCATAGCCACACGTAAGCAGTTTGAAATGTCTCTGCCGAATTTCTTTTTTTTAACAGCAAAGCTGTTTAAGCCAGCCGTAATTTGTGGTGCGTATCAAGAAACTACCAAAAAAGTTGTCGCAGTTTCGCCTGAAAGGCGAAGCATCAATTGCGATAGCAAACTTGTAGAGAGCTATACGGAGTAATGATATTAGCTTTATCAGCTGTATAAACTTGGGCATGCAGCAGCATCGGCAACACGCAGAACTGTTGTCGACGCCATCGGCGTTTTGCCCGCGTTCGCTCAAAATGCCTGCGGCGTTGGTGACTGTTGCCGGAGCCTTTCATATAAATAGGCACTTCGTGCCGCAGCTAAACGTCACCTCCCTTCCCTCCCCCTCACCCACGGCCTCTCGCGCGTCGGAAGAAGGCGCGTTTGCTCTACATATATGGTGATTGTAAAGGAGAAAGAGACGCCTACTTCTGCAGCCCTTAAGCGAGCACGGCGCAGAACGCGCGTTTGTTCTCCGCCGTGCGTTCACTCCCCGTGAAAGACGCGCCCCTCGCGCCCTTTCACTCGCACATACAGCGTTCGGCGGGCGGCGACGATTTCTTCTCCAAATGACGTCATACGGAACCTCACGGCGACGGCGACGCCGACGGCAGAAATCTGCTTTTGAGTGTCCATATAATTGCTATCGCAATAAAAAGAAATTAGTAAACTTTCTTGCAGCGTTGGGTTTCGAGGCCGCGTACCTCCGGTCCCAAAGCGAGCGTCGGAACCACTAGGCTCTACAGCCACGCTGCCAGAACATGCATTTATGCTACACATATGATTGACGTTCGAGCGTCGGCGTATTCCTCCACAAGCTGGCGCGTTTGTACGCTCGTGCTCTGAGATAATAAGTGGTTCTTGAGGGAAAGGGAAAGGTTGGCGCTATCTTCTGCAGCCCTTGAGGGAGCACGGCTCAGCGCCTTTGCGAGGTGAAGAGGTTTTTGCGTGCTATGAGAGCGAGAGAGAGAGAGAGCGACGCATTCACGGAGCGGGTCTCCTGGAACGCGGTGTCGGTGTTGCAAGCTGCGCTGTGCAACGCGCAGTGTCGGCCGTAAGTCCGAGACGCGCGAAAAGAAATTATCGTCTACATGAGATGAAAAGTTCGCGCGCACTTCCGGAAAATGGTGGGCTACGATCACACAGCTTCGCTGTTTCAAGCGTTGCGCGGACGAGTGGAAGGTTTTTTATTAGCAATATGTGTGATATTATTGAACCGGGATACAATTTTTGTGGATGATTGTGTACTGTGTGGAAGGGCATCTAATGAGTCATTGTTTTTATTGACGGCCGACTTGAAGCGCGTATAAAAATGGTGTGTCACTAATAGCATGGCCCTAAACATGAATAATTATGTAGACATTAGCTTCACTACAAAAATGTTACAAAATCAGATATAAGTATTTGTTAAGTGGCCCGTTGAACTAAAAAAAAATAATTCACCTGTGAATATTTAGGTCTTATGCTGTCAGGAGGGCTCTTGGTCATAAACATCTCAATACCGTGGTTAGAAATGCCGGGCATGCCCTTCACTTGCAACAAAGTTTAAAAAACACATAAGTTTAACGTAAAAGAGCAGCGTAAAAAACAAATTTTACCAAGTTCGTGTAGTCATGCCCTGTGTTGAATGCGGTTTCTGATGTGTATCAAGCAGCATTGGTGTGAACGTTAAAGAACCCCAGGTGGACTAAAGTAATCCGGAGTCCCCACAACGGCGTGCCTCATAATCAGATTGTGGTTTTGGCACGTAAAGCCCAACAATAAATTTTTGCATATTAATGCTCTAGAAAAAAGTCCAATTCGTCGCGACACTGTTCGACCTGGGGATATACAACCACTTTCTAAGTGTAAGAGGAAAAAATAACTTGACTGGATCTTTTGCTTGAACAGGGAAGCAGGTTACGTCTTAAATTGGTTTACTCAATCTTTCATAATCATATTGACACGTATACATGTTTATCTTTTACCGGTGACCACTTTTCACGGCTAACAAATGTTAAACGTAGTCGCTAGGCACAGGACACGCCTGCAGGTATCAGAAGTTTCTGGAACGTTATCGATGCTTCTATCCGTTGTCTCTTGTCACCGACGCTCATGTCATCTGATTGTATGAGCAACGCGAATATCTAGAACTTTCTGGAAGACACGCGGGTACCACGGATTATTCTGGGACCTTCGATGACTCATGTATAAAAGCCGACGCGTTTCGCCGTCTGATCAGATTTCGACGATCGCCGTCTGTGTTCGCCGCTTTCGTTGTGCTTCGAGTGTAGCTTGATTTGTGGGCCTGCAAGGGTTCGCCGTCAGCGCGCCCACGTCCACAGCTTGGCGAGCGGTCACGTGACATCGCAGACTACCTCGCCAGAGGCCCAGGGCAATCAC
>NW_023605814.1:0-26948 GCF_013339745.2 Dermacentor silvarum
ACTATGACTGCAAAGATCTTACTCAAAATAATCATTAGCGAGCTAGTCATACGTACCTTATAGTGTAACAGTACCAGAAAGACACGGACGAGACGAGACCGCAACGATGAAGGCTGACTGCATAGTTGTGCACACAGAATAAAACCTTTTGTTGGTAGTCAGTGCTAATCCTGCATTACTTTCTCACCCGTATTTTTCGAGCGCTGTTTCACTATGACTGCATAGGAGTCTTACTCAAAATACTCCTTAGCGAGCTAGTTGGTACGATAGCTTCATAGTGTAACAGTACAAGAAAAAGACTGATGAAGGAGACCGCTACGATGAGTGCTGACTGCATAGTTGTGCACACAGAATAAAACCTTTTGTTGGTAGACAGTGCTCATCCTTGCGTTATATCACCTGTGTGTTTCTAGCGCTGTTTCACTCTGACTGCACAAAGAGTCTTAAACTCAAAATACTTAATAGCGAGCTAGTTGGTACGATACCTTCATATTGTAACAGTCCCAAAAAATACGGATGAGAGGTATGCCGCAACCGATGAATGCTACTGCATAATTTGTGCACACAGTGAAAAAAACCTTTTGTTTGGAAGTCAGTGCTAATCCGTGCAGTATTCTCTCCCCCTGGTTTTTTCTAGCACTGTTTCAATTCTGACTGCAAACAGTCTTACTCAAATTCTTCATTAGCGATCCTAGTTGGTACGATACCTTCATAGTGTAACAGTACCAGAAAAACACGGATGAGAGGAGACCGCAACAATGAGTGCTTGAACTGCATATTTTGCACACAGAATAAAACCTTTGTTGGTAGTCATTGTATCCTTCCATTATTCTCTCAGCATTGTTCTTCTAGCGATGTTTCACAATCACAGCACAGGATCTGACTCAAAATTACTTGATCAGCGAGCTAGTGAGTACGATACCTTCATAGTGTAACAGTACCAGAAAGACACGGATGAGAGGAGACCACACAGATGAATGCGACTGCATAGTTGTGCACACAGAATAAAACCTTTTGTTGGTAGTCAGTGCTAATCTTGCGTTATTCTCTCACCCGTGTTTTCTAGCACTGCTTCACTATGACTGCATAAGACTCTTACTCAAAATATTCATTAGCGAGCTAGTCGATGCGATACCTTCATAGTGTAACAGTACCAGAAAGACACGGACGAGACGAGACCGCAACGATGAATGCTGACTGCATAGTTGTGCACACAGAATAAAACCTTTTGTTGGTAGTCAGTGCTAATCCTTGCATTACTTTCTCACCCGTATTTTTCGAGCGCTGTTTCACTATGACTGCATAGGAGTCCTACAGCAAAAATACTTCCTTAGCGAGCTAGTTGGTACGATAGCTTCATAGTGTAAAAGTACAAGAAAAAGACTGATGAAAGGACACAGCTACGATGAGTGCTGACTGCATAGTTGTGCACACAGAATAAAACCTTTTGTTGGTAGACAGTGCTCATCCTTGCGTTATTCTCTCACCTGTGTTTTTCTAGCAGCTGTTTCACTCTGACTGCACAAAGAGTCTTAACTCAAAATACTTCATTAGCGAGCTAGTTGGTACGATACCTTCATAGTGTAACAGTACCAGAAAAGACACGGATGAGAGGAGACCGCAACGATGAAGGCTGACTGCATAGTTGTGCACACAGAATAAAACCTTTTGTTGGTAGTCAGTGCTAATCCTTGCATTATTCTCTCACCTTGTTTTCTAGCGCTGTTTCACTATGACTGCCATAGGAGTCTTACTCAAAATACTTCATTAGCGAGCTAGTTGGTACATACCTTCATAGTGTAACAGTACCAGAAAAACACGGATGAGAGGAGACCGCAACGATGAGTGCTGACTGCATAGTTGTGCACACAGAATAAACCTTTTGTTGGTAGTCAGTGCTAATCCTTGCATTATTCTCTCACCCGTGTTTTCTAGCACTGTTTCACTATGACTGCACAGAAGTCTTACTCAAAATACTTGATCAGCGAGCTAGTGAGTACGATACCTTCATAGTGTAACAGTACCAGAAAGACACGGACGAGAGGAGACCGCAACGATGAATGCTGACTGCATAGTTGTGCACACAGAATAAAACCTTTTGTTGGTAGTCAGTGCTAATCCTTGCATTACTTTCTCACCCGTGATTTTTCGAGCGCTGTTTCACTATGACTGCATAGGAGTCTTACTCAAAATACTTCTTAGCGAGCTAGTTGGTACGATAGCTTCATTAGTGTAAAGTACAAGAAAAAGACTGATGAAAGGAGACCGCTACGATGAGTGCTGACTGCATAGTTGTGCACACAGAATAAAACCTTTTGTTGGTAGTCAGTGCTCATCCTTGCGTTATTTTCTCACCTGTGTTTTTCTAGCGCTGTTTCACTCTGACTGCACAAAGAGTCTTAAACTCAAAATACTTCATTAGCGAGCTAGTTGGTACGATACCTTCATATTGTAACAGTACCAGAAAAACACGGATGAGAGGATACCGCAACGATGAATGCTGACTGCATAGTTGTGCACACAGAATAAAACCTTTTGTTGGTAGTCAGTGCTAATCCTTGCATTACTTTCTCACCCGTGTTTTCTAGCGCTGTTTCACTATGACTGCATAGGAGTCCTTACTCAAAATACTTCCTTAGCGAGCTAGTTGGTACGATACCTTCATAGTGTAAAAGTACAAGAAAAAGACTGATGAAGAGGACAACTACGATGAGTGCTGACTGCATAGTTGTGGACACAGAATAAAACCTTTTGTTGGTAGTCAGTTCTCACCCTTGCGTTATTCTCTCATCGTGTGTTTTCTAGCGCTGTTTCACTCTGACTGCACAAGAGTCTTAAACTCAAAATACTTCATTAGCGAGCTAGTTGGTACACCTTCCTATTGTAACAGTACCAGAAAAACACGGATGAGAGGATACCGCAACGATGAATGCTGACTGCATAGTTGTGCACACAGAATAAAACCTTTTGTTGGTAGTCAGTGCTAATTCTTGCGTTATTCTCTCACCCGTGTTTTTCTAGCACTGCTTCACTATGACTGCATAAGCCTCTTACTCAAAATATTCGTAGCGAGCTAGTCGATGCGATACCTTCATAGTGTAACAGTACCAGAAAGACACGGACGAGAGGAGACCACAACGATGAATGCTGACTGCATAGTTTTGTGCACACAGAATAAAACCTTTTGTTGGTAAGTCAGTGCTAATCCTGCATTATTTTCTCACCCGTGTTTTTCTAGCCTGTTTCACTAGCGGCATAGGATCTTACTCAAAACATTCATTAGCGAGCTAGTTCGTACGATACCTTCATAGTGTAACAGTACCAGAAAGACACGGACGAGAAGGAGACCAGCAACGATGAATGCTGACTGCATAGTTTTGCACACAGAATAAAACCTTTTGTTGGTAGTCAGTGCTAATCCTTGCGTTATTCTTCTCACCTGTTTTTCTAGCGCTGTTTCACTATGACTGCATAAGAGTCTACTCAAAATACTTCCTTAGCGAGCTAGGTTGGTACGATACCTTCATATTGTAACAGTACAGAAAAGACTGATGAAAGGACACAGCTCCGATGAGTGCTGACTGCATAGTTGTGCACACAGAATAAAACCTTTTGTTGGTAGACAGTGCTCATCCTTGCGTTATTCTCTCACCCTGTGTTTTTCTAGCACTGTTCACTCTGACTGCACAAGAGTCTTAAACTCAAAATACTTCATTAGCTGAGCTAGTTAGTACGATACCTTCATAGTGTCAACAGTACAAGAAAAAGACTGATGAGAGGATGACCACAACGATGAGTGCTGACTCCACAGTTGTGCACAGAATAAAACCTTTTGTTGGTAGTCAGTTCTCACCCTTGCATTATTCTCTCATGTGGTTTTTCTAGCGCTGTTTCACTCTGACTGCACAAAGAGCCTTAACTCAAAATACTTCATTAGCGAGCTAGTTGGTACGATACCTTCATATTGTAACAGTACAGAAAGACACGGACTAGAGGAGACCAGCAACGATGAATGCTGACTGCATAGTTGTGCACACAGAATAAAAGCTTTGTTGGTAGTCAGTGCTAATCCTTGCGTTATTCTCTCACCCGTGTTTTTCTAGCACTGTTTCACTATGACTGCATAGGACTCTTACTCAAAATACTTCATTAGCGAGCTAGTTGGTACGATACCTTCATAGTGTAACAGTACCAGAAAGACACGGACGAGAGGAGACCACAACGATGAATGCTGACTGCATAGTTGTGCACACAGAATAAAACCTTTTGTTGGTAGTCAGCGCTAATCCTTGCATTATTTTCTCACCCGTGTTTTTCTATCGCTGTTTCACTATGACTGCATAGGAGTCTTACTCAAAATACTTCATTAGCGAGCTAGTTGGTACGATAGCTTCATAGTGTAACAGTACCAGAAAAGACCGGATGAGAGGAGACCGCAACGATGAGTGCTGACTGCATAGTTGTGCACACAGAATAAAACCTTTTGTTGGTAGTCAGTGCTAATCCTTGCGTTATTCTCTCACCCGTGTTTTCTAGCGCTGTTTCACTCTGACTGCACAAGAGTCTTAACTCAAAATACTTCATTAGCGAGCTAGTTGGTACGATACCTTCATATTGTAACAGTACCAGAAAGACACGGATGAGAGGATACCGCAACGATGAATGCTGACTGCATAGTTGTGCACACAGAATAAACCTTTTGTTGGTAGTCAGTGCTAATCCTTGCGTATTCTCTCACCCGTGTTTTTCTAGCACTGTTTCACTATGACTGCATAAGACTCTTACTCAAAATATTTCATTAGCGAGCTAGTCTATGCGATACCTTCATAGTGTAACAGTACCAGAAAGACACGGACGAGACGAGACCGCAACGATGAATGCTGACTGCATAGTTGTGCACACAGAATAAAACCTTTTGTTGGTAGTCAGTGCTAATCCTTGCATTACTTTCTCACCCGTATTTTTCGAGCGCTGTTTCACTATGACTGCATAGGAGTCTTACTCAAAATACTTCCTTAGCGAGCTAGTTAGTACGATACCTTCATAGTGTCACAGTACATGAAAAAGACGGATGAGAGGAGACCACAACGATGAGTGCTGACTCCACGGTTGTGCACATAGAATAAAACCTTTTGTTGGTAGTCGGTTCTCACCCTTGTGTTATTCTCTCATCTGTGTTTTTCTAGCGCTGTTTCACTCTGATCGCACAAAGAGTCTTAAACTCAAAATACTTCATTTGCGAGCTAGTTGGTACAAAACCTTCCTATAGTAGCAGTACCAGAAAAACACGGATGAGAGGATACCGCAACGATGAATGCTGACTCCACAGTTGTGCACACAGAATAAAACCTTTTGTTGGTAGTCAGTGCTAATCCTTTCATTATTCTCTCACCCGTGTTCTTCTAGCGCTGTTTCACTATGACTGCACAGGAGTCTTACTCAAAATACTTCCTTAGCGAGCTAGTTGGTACGATACCTTCATAGTGTAAAAGTACAAGAAAAAGACTGATGAAATGAGACAACTACGATGAGTGCTGACTGCATAGTTGTGGACACAGAATAAAACCTTTTGTTGGTAGTCAGTTCTCACCCTTGCGTTATTCTCTCATGTGTGTTTTTCTAGCGCTGTTTCACTCTGACTGCACAAAGAGTCTTAAACTCAAAATACTTCATTAGCGAGCTAGTTGGTACACCTTCCTATTGTAACAGTACCAGAAAAACACGGATGAGAGGATACCGCAACGATGAATGCTGACTGCATAGTTGTGCACACAGAATAAAACCTTTTGTTGGTAGTCAGTGCTAATTCTTGCGTTATTCTCTCACCCGTGTTTTTCTAGCACTGCTTCACTATGACTGCATAAGACTCTTACTCAAAATATTTCATTAGCGAGCTAGTCGATGCGATACCTTCATAGTGTAACAGTACCAGAAAGACACGGACGAGACGAGACCGCAACGATGAATGCTGACTGCATAGTTGTGCACACAGAATAAAACCTTTTGTTGGTAGTCAGTGCTAATCCTTGCATTACTTTCTCACCCATACTTTTCGAGCGCTGTTTCACTATGACTGCATAGGAGTCCTACAGAAAAAATACTTCCTTAGCGAGCTAGTTGGTACGATAGCTTCATAGTGTAAAAGTACAAAAAAAAGACTGATGAAAGGACACAGCTACGATGAGTGCTGACTGCATAGTTGTGCACACAGAATAAAACCTTTTGTTGGTAGACAGTGCTCATCCTTGTGTTATTCTCTCACCTGTGTATTTCTAGCACTGTTTCACTCTGACTGCACAAAGTCTTAAACTCAAAATACTTCATTAGTGAGGTAGTTAGTGCGATACCTTCATATTGCAACAGTACAAGAAAAAGATGGATGAGAGGTGACCACAACGACGAGTGCTGACTCCACAGTTGTGCATACAGAATAAAACCTTTTGTTGCTAGTCAGTTCTCACCCTTGCATTATTCTCTCATGTGTGTTTTTCTAGCGCTGTTTCACTCTGACTGCACAAAGAGTCTTAAACTCAAAATACTTCATTAGCGAGCTAGTTGGTACGATACCTTCATAGTGTAACAGTACCAGAAAAGACACGGATGAGAGGATACCAGCAACGATGAATGCTGACTGCATAGTTGTGCACACAGAATAAAACCTTTGTTGGTAGTCAGTGCTAATCCTTGCGTTATTCTCTCACCCGTGTTTTCTAGCACTGTTTCACTATGACTGCATAAGGACTCTTACTCAAAATAATTCATTAGCGAGCTAGTCTATGACGATACCTTCATAGTGTAACAGTACCAGAAAAGACACGGACGAGACGAGACCGCAACGATGAATGCTGACTGCATAGTTGTGCACACAGAATAAAGCCTTTTGTTGGTAGTCAGTGCTAATCCTTGCATTACTTTCTCACCCGTATTTTTCGAGCGCTGTTTCACTATGACTGCATAAGGAGTCTTACTCAAAATACTTCATTAGCGAGCTAGTTGGTACGATACCTTCATATTGTAACAGTACAGAAAAACACGGATGAGAGGAGACCGCAACGATGAATGCTGACTGCATAGTTGTGCACACAGAATAAAACCTTTTGTTGGTAGTCAGTGCTAATCCTTGCAGTATTCTCTCACCCGTGTTTTTCTAGCACTGTTTCACTATGACTGCACAAAGAGTCTTAAACTCAAAATACTTCATTAGCGAGCTAGTTGGTATGATACCTTCATATTGTAACAGTACCAGAAAAACACGGATGAGAGGATACTGCAACGATGAATGCTGACTGCATAGTTGTGCACACAGAATAAAACCTTTTGTTGGTAGTCAGTGCTAATCCTTTCATTAATCTCTCACCCGTGTTCTTCTAGCACTGTTTCACTATGACTGCACAGGAGTCTTACTCAAAATACTTGATCAGCGAGCTAGTTAGTACGATACCTTCATAGTGTCACAGTACATGAAAAAGACGGATGAGAGGAGACCACAACGATGAGTGCTGACTCCACAGTTGTGCACATAGAATAAAACCTTTTGTTGGTAGTCGGTTCTCACCCTTGTGTTATTCTCTCATCTGTGTTTTTCTAGCGCTGTTTCACTCTGATCGCACAAAGAGTCTTAAACTCAAAATACTTCATTTGCGAGCTAGTTGGTACAAAACCTTCCTATAGTAGCAGTACCAGAAAAACACGGATGAGAGGATACCGCAACGATGAATGCTGACTCCACAGTTGTGCACACAGAATAAAACCTTTTCTTGGTAGTCAGTGCTAATCCTTTCATTATTCTCTCACCCGTGTTCTTCTAGCGCTGTTTCACTATGACTGCACAGGAGTCTTACTCAAAATACTTCCTTAGCGAGCTAGTTGGTACGATACCTTCATAGTGTAAAAGTACAAGAAAAAGACTGATGAAATGAGACAACTACGATGAGTGCTGACTGCATAGTTGTGGACACAGAATAAAACCTTTTGTTGGTAGTCAGTTCTCACCCTTGCGTTATTCTCTCATGTGTGTTTTTCTAGCGCTGTTTCACTCTGACTGCACAAAGAGTCTTAAACTCAAAATACTTCATTAGCGAGCTAGTTGGTACGATACCTTCATATTGTAACAGTACCAGAAAAACACGGATGAGAGGATACCGCAACGATGAATGCTGACTGCATAGTTGTGCACACAGAATAAAACCTTTTGTTGGTAGTCAGTGCTAATTCTTGCGTTATTCTCTCACCCGTGTTTTTCTAGCACTGCTTCACTATGACTGCATAAGACTCTTACTCAAAATATTTCATTAGCGAGCTAGTCGATGCGATACCTTCATAGTGTAACAGTACCAGAAAGACACGGACGAGACGAGACCGCAACGATGAATGCTGACTGCATAGTTGTGCACACAGAATAAAACCTTTTGTTGGTAGTCAGTGCTAATCCTTGCATTACTTTCTCACCCATATTTTTCGAGCGCTGTTTCACTATGACTGCATAGGAGTCTTACAGAAAAAATACTTCCTTAGCGAGCTAGTTGGTACGATAGCTTCATAGTGTAAAAGTACAAAAAAAAGACTGATGAAAGGACACAGCTACGATGAGTGCTGACTGCATAGTTGTGCACACAGAATAAAACCTTTTGTTGGTAGACAGTGCTCATCCTTGTGTTATTCTCTCACCTGTGTTTTCTAGCACTGTTTCACTCTGACTGCACAAAGTCTTAACTCAAAATACTTCATTAGTGAGGTAGTTAGTGCGATACCTTCATATTGCAACAGTACAAGAAAAAGATGGATGAGAGGTGACCACAACGACGAGTGCTGACTCCACAGTTGTGCATACAGAATAAAACCTTTTGTTGCTAGTCAGTTCTCACCCTTGCATTATTCTCTCATGTGTGTTTTTCTAGCGCTGTTTCACTCTGACTGCACAAAGAGTCTTAAACTCAAAATACTTCATTAGCGAGCTAGTTGGTACGATACCTTCATATTGTAACAGTACCAGAAAGACACGGACGAGAGGAGACCACAACGATGAATGCTGACTGCATAGTTGTGCACACAGAATAAAAGCTTTGTTGGTAGTCAGTGCTAATCCTTGCGTTATTTTCTCACCCGTGTTTTTCTAGCACTGTTTCACTATGACTGCATAAGACTCTTACTCAAAATAATTCATTAGCGAGCTAGTCTATACGATACCTTCATAGTGTAACAGTACCAGAAAGACACGGACGAGACGAGACCGCAACGATGAATGCTGACTGCATAGTTGTGCACACAGAATAAAGCCTTTTGTTGGTAGTCAGTGCTAATCCTTGCATTACTTTCTCACCCGTATTTTTCGAGCGCTGTTTCACTATGACTGCATAGGAGTCTTACTCAAAATACTTCCTTAGCGAGCTAGTTGGTACGATAGCTTCTTAGTGTAAAAGTACAAGAAAAAGACTGATGAAAGGAGACCGCTACGATGAGTGCTGACTGCATAGTTGTGCACACAGAATAAAACCTTTTGTTGGTAGACAGTGCTCATCCTTGCGTTATTATCTCACCCGTGTTTTTCTAGCGCTGTTTCACTCTGACTGCACAAAGAGTCTTAAACTCAAAATACTTCATTAGCGAGCTAGTTGGTACGATAGCTTCATAGTGTAACAGTACCAGAAAAACACGGATGAGAGGAGACCACAACGATGAATGCTGACTGCATAGTTGTGCACACAGAATAAAACCTTTTGTTGGTAGTCAGCGCTAATCCTTGCATTATTTTCTCACCCGTGTTTTTCTATCGCTGTTTCACTATGACTGCATAGGAGTCTTACTCAAAATACTTCATTAGCGAGCTAGTTAGTACGATACCTTCATAGTGTCACAGTACATGAAAAAGACGGATGAAAGGAGACCACAACGATGAGTGCTGACTCCACAGTTGTGCACATAGAATAAAACCTTTTGTTGGTAGTTGGTTCTCACCCTTGTGTTATTCTCTCATCTGTGTTTTTCTAGCGCTGTTTCACTCTGACTGCACAAAGAGTCTTAAACTCAAAATAATTAATTAGCGAGATAGTTGGTACAATACCTTCATATTAGTAGCAGTACCAGAAAAATACGGATGAGAGGATACCGCAACGATGAATGCTGACTGCATAGTTGTGCACACAGAATAAAAACCTTTTGTTGGTAGTCAGTGCTAATCCTTGCATTATTCTCTCACCCGTGTTCTTCTAGCGCTGTTTCACTATGACTGCACAGGAGTCTTACTCAAAATACTTCATTAGCGAGCTAGTTGGTACGATACCTTCATAGTGTAACAGTACCAGAAAAACACTGATGAAGAGGAGCCAACACGATGAGTGCTGACTGCATAGTTGTGCACACAGAATAAAACTTTGTTGGTAGTCAGTGCTAATCCTTGCATTATTCTCTCAGCCTTGTTCTTCTAGCGCTGTTTCACAATCGACGCACATAGAGTCTTACTCAAAATACTTCATTAGCGAGCTAGTTAGGTACGATACCTCATAGTGTAACAGTACCAGAAAAACACGGATGAGAGGATACCGCAACGATGAATGCTGACTGCATAGTTGTGCACACAGAATAAAACCTTTTGTTGGTAGTCAGTGCTAATCCTTTCATTAATTCTCTCACCCGTGTTCTTCTAGCACTGTTTCACTATGACTGCACAGGAGTCTTACTCAAAATACTTGATCAGCGAGCTAGTTAGTACGATACCTTCATAGTGTCACAGTACATGAAAAAGACGGATGAGAGGAGACCACAACGATGAGTGCTGACTGCCATAGGTTGTGCACATAGAATAAAACCTTTTGTTGGTAGTCAGTTCTCACCCTTGTGTTATTCTCTCATCTGTGTTTTTCTAGCGCTGTTTCACTCTGATCTGCACAAAGAGTCTTAAACTCAAAATACTTCATTAGCGAGCTAGTTGGTACAATACCTTCATATTGTAGCAGTACCAGAAAAACACGGATGAGAGGATACCGCAACGATGAATGCTGACTGCATAGTTGTGCACACAGAATAAAACCTTTTGTTGGTAGTCAGTGCTAATCCTTTCATTATTCTCTCACCCGTGTTTTCTAGCGCTGTTTCACTATGACTGCACAGGAGTCTTACTCAAAATACTTCCTTAGCGAGCTAGTTGGTACGATACCTTCATAGTGTAAAAGTACAAGAAAAAGACTGATGAAAGGAGACCACTACGATGAGTGCTGACTGCATAGTTGTGCACACAGAATAAAACCTTTTGTTGGTAGTCAGTTCTCACCCTTGCGTTATTCTCTCATCGTGTGTTTTTCTAGCGCTGTTTCACTCTGACTGCACAAAGAGTCTTAAACTCAAAATACTTCATTAGCGAGCTAGTTGGTACACCTTCCTATTGTAACAGTACCAGAAAAACACGGATGAGAGGATACCGCAACGATGAATGCTGACTGCATAGTTGTGCACACAGAATAAAACCTTTTGTTGGTAGTCAGTGCTAATTCTTGCGTTATTCTCTCACCCGTGTTTTTCTAGCACTGCTTCACTATGACTGCATAAGACTCTTACTCAAAATATTTCATTAGCGAGCTAGTCGATGCGATACCTTCATAGTGTAACAGTACCAGAAAGACACGGACGAGACGAGACCGCAACGATGAATGCTGACTGCATAGTTGTGCACACAGAATAAAACCTTTTGTTGGTAGTCAGTGCTAATCCTTGCATTACTTTCTCACCCATATTTTTCGAGCGCTGTTTCACTATGACTGCATAGGAGTCCTACAGAAAAAATACTTCCTTAGCGAGCTAGTTGGTACGATAGCTTCATAGTGTAAAAGTACAAAAAAAAGACTGATGAAAGGACACAGCTACGATGAGTGCTGACTGCATAGTTGTGCACACAGAATAAAACCTTTTGTTGGTAGACAGTGCTCATCCTTGTGTTATTCTCTCACCTGTGTTTTTCTAGCACTGTTTCACTCTGACTGCACAAAGTCTTAAACTCAAAATACTTCATTAGTGAGCTAGTTGGTACGATACCTTCATATTGCAACAGTACAAGAAAAAGACTGGATGAGAGGTGACCACAACGACGAGTGCTGACTCCACAGTTGTGCATACAGAATAAAACCTTTTGTTGCTAGTCAGTTCTCACCCTTGCATTATTCTCTCATGTGTGTTTTTCTAGCGCTGTTTCACTCTGACTGCACAAAGAGTCTTAAACTCAAAATACTTCATTAGCGAGCTAGTTGGTACGATACCTTCATATTGTAACAGTACCAGAAAGACACGGACGAGAGGATACCGCAACGATGAATGCTGACTGCATAGTTGTGCACACAGAATAAAACCTTTGTTGGTAGTCAGTGCTAATCCTTGCGTTATTCTCTCACCCGTGTTTTTCTAGCACTGTTTCACTATGACTGCATAAGACTCTTACTCAAAATATTCATTAGCGAGCTAGTCGATACGATACCTTCATAGTGTAACAGTACCAGAAAGACACGGACGAGAGGAGACCGCAACGATGAATGCTGACTGCATAGTTGTGCACACAGAATAAAACCTTTTGTTGGTAGTCAGTGCTAATCCTTGCATTACTTTCTCACCCGTAGTTTTCTAGCGCTGTTTCACTATGACTGCATAGGAGTCTTACTCAAAATACTTCATTAGCGAGCTAGTTGGTACGATAGCCTTCATAGTGTAAAAGTACCAGAAAACACGGATGAGAGGAGACCGCACGATGAGTGCTGACTGCATAGTTGTGCACACAGAATAAAACCTTTTGTTGGTAGTCAGTGCTAATCCTTGCAGTTATTCTCTCACCCGTGTTTTTCTAGCGCTGTTTCACTATGACTGCATAAGAGTCTTACTCAAAATACTTCATTAGCGAGCTAGTTGGTACGATACCTTCATAGTGTAACAGTACCAGAAAAGACACGGACTGAGAGGATACCGCAACGATGAATGCTGACTGCATAGTTGTGCACACAGAATAAAACCTTTTGTTGGTAGTCAGTGCTAATCCTTGCATTATTTCTCACCCGTGTTTTTCTAGCGCTGTTTCACTATGACTGCATAGGAGTCTTACTCAAAATACTTCCTTAGCGAGCTAGTTAGGTACGATACCTTCATAGTGTAAAGTACAAGAAAAAGACTGATGAAGGAGACAACAACGATGAGTGCTGACTGCATAGTTGTGCACACAGAATAAACCTTTGTTGGTAGTCAGTTCTCACCCTTGCGTTATTCTCTCATGTGTGTTTTTCTAGCGCTGTTTCACTCTGACTGCACAAAGAGTCTTAAACTCAAAATACTTCATTAGCGAGCTAGTTGGTACATACCTTCATATTGTAACAGTACCAGAAAAACACGGATGAGAGGATACCGCAACGATGAATGCTGACTGCATAGTTGTGCACACAGAATAAAACCTTTTGTTGGTAGTCAGTGCTAATCCTTGCGTTATTCTCTCACCCGTGTTTTCTAGCACTGCTTTCACTATGACTGCATAAGACTCTTACTCAAAATATTTCATTAGCGAGCTAGTCGATGCGATACCTTCATAGTGTAACAGTACCAGAAAGACACGGATGAGAGGAGACCGCAACGATGAATGCTGACTGCATAGTTGTGCACACAGAATAAAACCTTTTGTTGGTAGTCAGTGCTAATCCTTGCATTATTTTCTCACCCGTGTTTTTCTAGCGCTGTTTCACTATGACTGCACAAAGAGTCTTACTCAAAATACTTCATTAGCGAGCTAGTTGGTACGATACCTTCATATTGTAACAGTACCAGAAAAACACGGATGAGAGGATACCGCAACGATGAATGCTGACTGCATAGTTGTGCACACAGAATAAAACCTTTTGTTGGTAGTCAGTGCTAATCCTTGCGTTATTCTCTCACCCGTGTTTTTCTAGCACTGTTTCACTATGACTGCACAAGAGTCTTACTCAAAATACTTCATTAGCGAGCTAGTTGGTACGATACCTTCATAGTGTAACAGTACCAGAAAACACGGATGAGAGGAGACCGCAACGATGAATGCTGACTGCATAGTTGTGCACACAGAATAAAACCTTTTGTTGGCTAGTCAGTGCTAATCCTTGCATTATTCTCTCACCTGTGTTTTTCTAGCGCTGTTTCACTCTGACTGCACAAAGAGTCTTAACTCAAAATACTTCATTAGCGAGCTAGTTGGTACGATACCTTCATATTGTAACAGTACCAGAAAAGACACGGACGAGAGGAGACCGCAACGATGAATGCTGACTGCATAGTTGTGCACACAGAATAAAACCTTTTGTTGGTAGTCAGTGCTAATCCTTGCGTTATTTCTCACCCGTGTTTTTCTAGCACTGTTTCACTATGACTGCATAAGACTCTTACTCAAAATAATTCATTAGCGAGCTAGTCTAGTACGATACCTTCATAGTGTAACAGTACCAGAAAAGACACGGATGAAGACGAGACCGCAACGATGAATGCTGACTGCATAGTTGTGCACACAGAATAAAAGCCTTTTGTTGGTAGTCAGTGCTAATCCTTGCATTACTTCTCTCACCGTAGTTTTTCGAGCGCTGTTTCACTATGACTGCACAAGAGTCTTAAACTCAAAATACTTCATTAGCGAGCTAGTTGGTACGATACCTTCATATTGTAACAGTACCAGAAAAATACGGATGAGAGGATACCGCAACGATGAATGCTGACTGCATAGTTGTGCACACAGAATAAAACCTTTTGTTGGTAGTCAGTGCTAATCCTTGCGTTATTCTCTCACCCGTGTTTTTCTAGCACTGTTTCACTCTGACTGCACAAAGAGTCTTAAACTCAAAATACTTCATTAGCGAGCTAGTTGGTATACGATACCTTCATATTGTAACAGTACCAGAAAAACACGGATGAGAGGATACTGCAACGATGAATGCTGACTGCATAGTTGTGCACACAGAATAAAACCTTTTGTTGGTAGTCAGTGCTAATCCTTTCATTAATCTCTCACCCGTGTTCTTCTAGCACTGTTTCACTATGACTGCACAGGAGTCTTACTCAAAATACTTGATCAGCGAGCTAGTTAGTACGATACCTTCATAGTGTCACAGTACATGAAAAAGACGGATGAGAGGAGACCACAACGATGAGTGCTGACTCCACGGTTGTGCACATAGAATAAAACCTTTTGTTGGTAGTCGGTTCTCACCCTTGTGTTATTCTCTCATCTGTGTTTTTCTAGCGCTGTTTCACTCTGATCGCACAAAGAGTCTTAAACTCAAAATACTTCATTTGCGAGCTAGTTGGTACAAAACCTTCCTATAGTAGCAGTACCAGAAAAACACGGATGAGAGGATACCGCAACGATGAATGCTGACTCCACAGTTGTGCACACAGAATAAAACCTTTTGTTGGTAGTCAGTGCTAATCCTTTCATTATTCTCTCACCCGTGTTCTTCTAGCGCTGTTTCACTATGACTGCACAGGAGTCTTACTCAAAATACTTCCTTAGCGAGCTAGTTGGTACGATACCTTCATAGTGTAAAAGTACAAGAAAAAGACTGATGAAATGAGACAACTACGATGAGTGCTGACTGCATAGTTGTGGACACAGAATAAAACCTTTTGTTGGTAGTCAGTTCTCACCCTTGCGTTATTCTCTCATGTGTGTTTTTCTAGCGCTGTTTCACTCTGACTGCACAAAGAGTCTTAAACTCAAAATACTTCATTAGCGAGCTAGTTGGTACACCTTCCTATTGTAACAGTACCAGAAAAACACGGATGAGAGGATACCGCAACGATGAATGCTGACTGCATAGTTGTGCACACAGAATAAAACCTTTTGTTGGTAGTCAGTGCTAATTCTTGCGTTATTCTCTCACCCGTGTTTTTCTAGCACTGCTTCACTATGACTGCATAAGACTCTTACTCAAAATATTTCATTAGCGAGCTAGTCGATGCGATACCTTCATAGTGTAACAGTACCAGAAAGACACGGACGAGACGAGACCGCAACGATGAATGCTGACTGCATAGTTGTGCACACAGAATAAAACCTTTTGTTGGTAGTCAGTGCTAATCCTTGCATTACTTTCTCACCCAGTATTTTTCGAGCGCTGTTTCACTATGACTGCATAGGAGTCCTACAGAAAAATACTTCCTTAGCGAGCTAGTTGGTACGATAGCTTCATAGTGTAAAAGTACAAAAAAAAGACTGATGAAAGGACACCAGCTACGATGAGTGCTGACTGCATAGTTGTGCACACAGAATAAAACCTTTTGTTGGTAGACAGTGCTCATCCTTGTGTTATTCTCTCACCTGTGTTTTCTAGCACTGTTTCACTCTGACTGCACAAGAGTCTTAAACTCAAAATACTTCATTAGTGAGGCTAGTTAGGTAGCGATACCTTCATATTGCAACAGTACAAGAAAAACATGGATGAGAGGTACCACAACGACGAGTGCTGACTCCACAGTTGTGCATACAGAATAAAACCTTTTGTTGCTAGTCAGTTCTCACCCTTGCATTATTCTCTCATGTGTTTTTCTAGCGCTGTTTCACTATGACTGCACAAGAGTCTTAAACTCAAAATACTTCATTAGCGAGCTAGTTGGTACGATACCTTCATATTGTAACAGTACCAGAAAGACACGGACGAGAGGAGACCACAACGATGAATGCTGACTGCATAGTTGTGCACACAGAATAAAAGCTTTGTTGGTAGTCAGTGCTAATCCTTGCGTTATTTTCTCACCCGTGTTTTTCTAGCACTGTTTCACTATGACTGCATAAGACTCTTACTCAAAATAATTCATTAGCGAGCTAGTCTATACGATACCTTCATAGTGTAACAGTACCAGAAAGACACGGACGAGACGAGACCGCAACGATGAATGCTGACTGCATAGTTGTGCACACAGAATAAAGCCTTTTGTTGGTAGTCAGTGCTAATCCTTGCATTACTTTCTCACCCGTATTTTTCGAGCGCTGTTTTACTATGACTGCATAGGAGTCTTACTCAAAATACTTCCTTAGCGAGCTAGTTGGTACGATAGCTTCTTAGTGTAAAAGTACAAGAAAAAGACTGATGAAAGGAGACCGCTACGATGAGTGCTGACTGCATAGTTGTGCACACAGAATAAAACCTTTTGTTGGTAGACAGTGCTCATCCTTGCGTTATCTCACCCGTGTTTTTCTAGCGCTGTTTCACTCTGACTGCACAAAGAGTCTTAAACTCAAAATACTTCATTAGCGAGCTAGTTGGTATGATACCTTCATATTGTAACAGTACCAGAAAAACACGGATGAGAGGATACTGCAACGATGAATGCTGACTGCATAGTTGTGCACACAGAATAAAACCTTTTGTTGGTAGTCAGTGCTAATCCTTGCATTAATCTCTCACCCGTGTTCTTCTAGCACTGTTTCACTATGACTGCACAGGAGTCTTACTCAAAATACTTGATCAGCGAGCTAGTTAGTACGATACCTTCATAGTGTCACAGTACATGAAAAAGACGGATGAGAGGAGACCACAACGATGAGTGCTGACTCCACGGTTGTGCACATAGAATAAAACCTTTTGTTGGTAGTCAGGTTCTCACCCTTGTGTTATTCTCTCATCCTGTGTTTTCTAGCGCTGTTTCACTCTGATCGCACAAAGAGTCTTAAACTCAAAATACTTCATTAGCGAGCTAGTTGGTACGATACCTTCATAGTGTAACAGTACCAGAAAAACACGGATGAGAGGATACCGCAACGATGAATGCTGACTGCATAGTTGTGCACACAGAATAAAACCTTTTGTTGGTAGTCAGTGCTAATCCTTGCAGTTATTCTCTCACCCGTGTTTTTCTAGCACTGTTTCACTATGACTGCATAAGACTCTTACTCAAAATACTTCATTAGCGAGCTAGTTGTACGATACCTTCATAGTGTAACAGTACCAGAAAAGACACGGATGAGAGGAGACCGCAACGATGAGTGCTGACTGCATAGTTGTGCACACAGAATAAAACCTTTTGTTGGTAGTCAGTGCTAATCCTTGCGTTATTCTCTCACCTGTGTTTTCTAGCGCTGTTTCACTATGACTGCACAAGGAGTCTTACTCAAAATACTGATCAGCGAGCTAGTTGAGTACAATAGCTTCATAGTGTAACAGTACCAGAAAACGACGGATGAGAGGAGACCAGCAACGATGATGGCTGACTGCATAGTTGTGCACTAGAATAAAACCTTTTGTTGGTAGTCAGTGCTCACCTTGTGTTATTCTCTCACCTGGTTTTTCTAGCGCTGTTTTCACTCTGACTGCACAAAGAGTCTTAAACTCAAAATACTTCTTAGCGAGCTAGTTGGTATGATACTTCATATTGTAACAGTACCAGAAAACACGGATGAGAGGATACGCAACGATGAATGCTGACTGCATAGTTGTGCAACACAGAATAAAACCTTTTGTTGGTAGCAGTGCTAATCCTTGCTTATTCTCTCAACCGTGTTTTTCTTAGCACTGTTTCACTATGACTGCACAGGAGTCTTACTCAAAATACTTGATCAGCGAGCTAGTTAGTAACGATACCTTCATAGTGTCACAGTACATGAAAAAGACGGAGAGAAGGAGACCAGCTACGATGAAGTGCTGACTGCATAGTTGTGCACACAGAATAAAACCTTTTGTTGGTAGTCAGTGCTATCCTTGCGTTATTCTCTCACCCTGTGTTTTCTAGCACTGTTTCACTCTGACTGCACAAGAGTCTTAACTCAAAATACTTCATTAGTGAGGCTAGTTAGTACGATACCTTCATATTGCAACAGTACAGAAAAAGACGGATGAGAGGAGACCACAACGATGAGTGCTGACTCCACAGTTGTGCATACAGAATAAAACCTTTTGTTGCTAGTCAGTTCTCACCCTTGCATTATTCTCTCATCTGTGTTTTTCTAGCGCTGTTTCACTCTGACTGCACAAAGAGTCTTAAACTCAAAATACTTCATTAGCGAGCTAGTTGGTACGATACCTTCATATTGTAACAGTACCAGAAAAACACGGATGAGAGGATACCGCAACGATGAATGCTGACTGCATAGTTGTGCACACAGAATAAAACCTTTTGTTGGTAGTCAGTGCTAATCCTTTCATTATTCTCTCACCCGTGTTCTTCTAGCGCTGTTTCACTATGACTGCACAGGAGTCTTACTCAAAATACTTCCTTAGCGAGCTAGTTGGTACGATACCTTCATAGTGTAAAAGTACAAGAAAAAGACTGATGAAATGAGACAACTACGATGAGTGCTGACTGCATAGTTGTGGACACAGAATAAAACCTTTTGTTGGTAGTCAGTTCTCACCCTTGCGTTATTCTCTCATGTGTGTTTTTCTAGCGCTGTTTCACTCTGACTGCACAAAGAGTCTTAAACTCAAAATACTTCATTAGCGAGCTAGTTGGTACACCTTCCTATTGTAACAGTACCAGAAAAACACGGATGAGAGGATACCGCAACGATGAATGCTGACTGCATAGTTGTGCACACAGAATAAAACCTTTTGTTGGTAGTCAGTGCTAATTCTTGCGTTATTCTCTCACCCGTGTTTTTCTAGCACTGCTTCACTATGACTGCATAAGACTCTTACTCAAAATATTTCATTAGCGAGCTAGTCGATGCGATACCTTCATAGTGTAACAGTACCAGAAAGACACGGACGAGACGAGACCGCAACGATGAATGCTGACTGCATAGTTGTGCACACAGAATAAAACCTTTTGTTGGTAGTCAGTGCTAATCCTTGCATTACTTTCTCACCCATATTTTTCGAGCGCTGTTTCACTATGACTGCATAGGAGTCCTACAGAAAAAATACTTCCTTAGCGAGCTAGTTGGTACGATAGCTTCATAGTGTAAAAGTACAAAAAAAGACTGATGAAAGGACACAGCTACGATGAGTGCTGACTGCATAGTTGTGCACACAGAATAAAACCTTTTGTTGGTAGACAGTGCTCATCCTTGTGTTATTCTCTCACCTGTGTTTTCTAGCACTGTTTCACTCTGACTGCACAAAGTCTTAAACTCAAAATACTTCATTAGTGAGGTAGTTAGTGCGATACCTTCATATTGCAACAGTACAAGAAAAAGATGGATGAGAGGTGACCACAACGACGAGTGCTGACTCCACAGTTGTGCATACAGAATAAAACCTTTTGTTGCTAGTCAGTTCTCACCCTTGCATTATTCTCTCATGTGTGTTTTTCTAGCGCTGTTTCACTCTGACTGCACAAAGAGTCTTAAACTCAAATACTTCATTAGCGAGCTAGTTGGTACGATACCTTCATATTGTAACAGTACCAGAAAACACGGACTGAGAGGATACCGCAACGATGAATGCTGACTGCATAGTTGTGCACACAGAATAAAACCTTTTGTTGGTAGTCAGTGCTAATCCTTGCGTATTTCTCTCACCCGTGTTTTTCTAGCACTGTTTCACTATGACTGCATAAGACTCTTACTCAAAATAATTCATTAGCGAGCTAGTCGATAGCGATACCTTCATAGTGTAACAGTACCAGAAAGACACGGACGAGAGGAGACCGCAACGATGAATGCTGACTGCATAGTTGTGCACACAGAATAAAAGCTTTGTTGGTAGTCAGTGCTAATCCTTTCATTATTCTCTCACCCGTGTTCTTCTAGCGCTGTTTCACTATGACTGCATAGGAGTCTTACTCAAAATACTTCCTTAGCGAGCTAGTTGGTACGATACCTTCATAGTGTAACAGTACAAGAAAAAGACTGATGAAGGAGACCACAACGATGAGTGCTGACTGCATAGTTGTGCACACAGAATAAAACCTTTTGTTGGTAGTCAGTGCTCATCCTTGCGTTATTCTCTCATCCTGTGTTTTTCTAGCGCTGTTTCACTCTGACTGCACAAGAGTCTTAAACTCAAAATACTTCATTAGCGAGCTAGTTGGTACGATACCTTCATATTGTAACAGTACCAGAAAAACACGGATGAGAGGATACCGCAACGATGAATGCTGACTGCATAGTTGTGCACACAGAATAAAACCTTTTGTTGGTAGTCAGTGCTAATCCTTGCATTATTCTCTCACCCGTGTTCTTCTAGCGCTGTTTCACTATGACTGCACAGGAGTCTTACTCAAAATACTTCCTTAGCGAGCTAGTTGGTACGATACCTTCATAGTGTAAAAGTACAAGAAAAAGACTGATGAAATGAGACAACTACGATGAGTGCTGACTGCATAGTTGTGGACACAGAATAAAACCTTTTGTTGGTAGTCAGTTCTCACCCTTGCGTTATTCTCTCATGTGTGTTTTTCTAGCGCTGTTTCACTCTGACTGCACAAAGAGTCTTAAACTCAAAATACTTCATTAGCGAGCTATTTGGTACACCTTCCTATTGTAACAGTACCAGAAAAACACGGATGAGAGGATACCGCAACGATGAATTCTGACTGCATAGTTGTGCACACAGAATAAAACCTTTTGTTGGTAGTCAGTGCTAATTCTTGCGTTATTCTCTCACCCGTGTTTTTCTAGCACTGCTTCACTATGACTGCATAAGACTCTTACTCAAAATATTTCATTAGCGAGCTAGTCGATGCGATACCTTCATAGTGTAACAGTACCAGAAAGACACGGACGAGACGAGACCGCAACGATGAATGCTGACTGCATAGTTGTGCACACAGAATAAAACCTTTTGTTGGTAGTCAGTGCTAATCCTTGCATTACTTTCTCACCCATATTTTTCGAGCGCTGTTTCACTATGACTGCATAGGAGTCCTACAGAAAAAATACTTCCTTAGCGAGCTAGTTGGTACGATAGCTTCATAGTGTAAAAGTACAAAAAAAGACTGATGAAAGGACACAGCTACGATGAGTGCTGACTGCATAGTTGTGCACACAGAATAAAACCTTTTGTTGGTAGACAGTGCTCATCCTTGTGTTATTCTCTCACCTGTGTTTTTCTAGCACTGTTTCACTCTGACTGCACAAAGTCTTAAACTCAAAATACTTCATTAGTGAGGTAGTTAGTGCGATACCTTCATATTGCAACAGTACAAGAAAAAGATGGATGAGAGGTGACCACAACGACGAGTGCTGACTCCACAGTTGTGCATACAGAATAAAACCTTTTGTTGCTAGTCAGTTCTCACCCTTGCATTATTCTCTCATGTGTGTTTTTCTAGCGCTGTTTCACTCTGACTGCACAAAGAGTCTTAAACTCAAAATACTTCATTAGCGAGCTAGTTGGTACGATACCTTCATATTGTAACAGTACCAGAAAAACACGGATGAGAGGATACCGCAACGATGAATGCTGACTGCATAGTTGTGCACACAGAATAAAACCTTTTGTTGGTAGTCAGTGCTAATCCTTGCGTTATTCTCTCACCCGTGTTTTTCTAGCACTGTTTCACTATGACTGCATAAGACTCTTACTCAAAATATTCATTAGCGAGCTAGTCGATGCGATACCTTCATAGTGTAACAGTACCAGAAAGACACGGACGAGACGAGACCGCAACGATGAATGCTGACTGCATAGTTGTGCACACAGAATAAAACCTTTTGTTGGTAGTCAGTGCTAATCCTTGCATTACTTCTCTCACCCGTGTTTTTCTAGCGCTGTTTCACTATGACTGCACTAGGAGTCTTACTCAAAATACTTCCTTAGCGAGCTAGTTGGTACGATAGCTTCATAGTGTAAAAGTACCAGAAAAAGACTGATGAAGGAGACCGCTACGATGAGTGCTGACTGCATAGTTGTGCACACAGAATAAAACCTTTTGTTGGTAGTCAGTGCTCATCCTTGCGTTATTATCTCACCCGTGTTTTTCTAGCGCTGTTTCACTCTGACTGCACAAAGAGTCTTAAACTCAAAATACTTCATTAGCGAGCTAGTTGGTACGATACCTTCATATTGTAACAGTACCAGAAAAACACGGATGAGAGGATACCGCAACGATGAATGCTGACTGCATAGTTGTGCACACAGAATAAAACCTTTTGTTGGTAGTCAGTGCTCATCCTTGCGTTATTTTCTCATCCGTGTTTTTCTAGCACTGTTTCACTATGACTGCATAGGAGTCTTACTCAAAATACTTCATTAGCGAGCTAGTTGGTACGATACCTTCATATTGTAACAGTACCAGAAAAATACGGATGAGAGGATGACCGCAACGATGAATGCTGACTGCATAGTTGTGCACACAGAATAAAACCTTTTGTTGGCTAGTCAGTGCTAATCCTTGCAGTATTCTCTCACCCGTGTTTTTCTAGCACTGTTTCACTATGACTGCACAAAGAGTCTTAACTCAAAATACTTCATTAGCGAGCTAGTTGGTATGATACCTTCATATTGTAACAGTACCAGAAAAACACGGATGAGAGGATACTGCAACGATGAATGCTGACTGCATAGTTGTGCACACAGAATAAAACCTTTTGTTGGTAGTCAGTGCTAATCCTTTCATTAATCTCTCACCCGTGTTCTTCTAGCACTGTTTCACTATGACTGCACAGGAGTCTTACTCAAAATACTTGATCAGCGAGCTAGTTAGTACGATACCTTCATAGTGTCACAGTACATGAAAAAGACGGATGAGAGGAGACCACAACGATGAGTGCTGACTCCACGGTTGTGCACATAGAATAAAACCTTTTGTTGGTAGTCGGTTCTCACCCTTGTGTTATTCTCTCATCTGTGTTTTTCTAGCGCTGTTTCACTCTGATCGCACAAAGAGTCTTAAACTCAAAATACTTCATTTGCGAGCTAGTTGGTACAAAACCTTCCTATAGTAGCAGTACCAGAAAAACACGGATGAGAGGATACCGCAACGATGAATGCTGACTCCACAGTTGTGCACACAGAATAAAACCTTTTGTTGGTAGTCAGTGCTAATCCTTTCATTATTCTCTCACCCGTGTTCTTCTAGCGCTGTTTCACTATGACTGCACAGGAGTCTTACTCAAAATACTTCCTTAGCGAGCTAGTTGGTACGATACCTTCATAGTGTAAAAGTACAAGAAAAAGACTGATGAAATGAGACAACTACGATGAGTGCTGACTGCATAGTTGTGGACACAGAATAAAACCTTTTGTTGGTAGTCAGTTCTCACCCTTGCGTTATTCTCTCATGTGTGTTTTTCTAGCGCTGTTTCACTCTGACTGCACAAAGAGTCTTAAACTCAAAATACTTCATTAGCGAGCTAGTTGGTACACCTTCCTATTGTAACAGTACCAGAAAACACGGATGAGAGGATACCGCAACGATGAATTCTGACTGCATAGTTGTGCACACAGAATAAAACCTTTTGTTGGTAGTCAGTGCTAATTCTTGCGTTATTCTCTCACCCGTGTTTTTCTAGCACTGCTTCACTATGACTGCATAAGACTCTTACTCAAAATATTTCATTAGCGAGCTAGTCGATGCGATACCTTCATAGTGTAACAGTACCAGAAAGACACGGACGAGACGAGACCGCAACGATGAATGCTGACTGCATAGTTGTGCACACAGAATAAAACCTTTTGTTGGTAGTCAGTGCTAATCCTTGCATTACTTTCTCACCCATATTTTTCGAGCGCTGTTTCACTATGACTGCATAGGAGTCCTACAGAAAAATACTTCCTTAGCGAGCTAGTTGGTACGATAGCTTCATAGTGTAAAAGTACAAAAAAAGACTGATGAAAGGACACAGCTACGATGAGTGCTGACTGCATAGTTGTGCACACAGAATAAAACCTTTTGTTGGTAGACAGTGCTCATCCTTGTGTTATTCTCTCACCTGTGTATTTCTAGCACTGTTTCACTCTGACTGCACAAAGTCTTAAACTCAAAATACTTCATTAGTGAGGTAGTTAGTGCGATACCTTCATATTGCAACAGTACAAGAAAAAGATGGATGAGAGGTGACCACAACGACGAGTGCTGACTCCACAGTTGTGCATACAGAATAAAACCTTTTGTTGCTAGTCAGTTCTCACCCTTGCATTATTCTCTCATGTGTGTTTTTCTAGCGCTGTTTCACTCTGACTGCACAAAGAGTCTTAAACTCAAAATACTTCATTAGCGAGCTAGTTGGTACACCTTCCTATTGTAACAGTACCAGAAAAACACGGATGAGAGGATACCGCAACGATGAATGCTGACTGCATAGTTGTGCACACAGAATAAAACATTTTGTTGGTAGTCAGTGCTAATTCTTGCGTTATTCTCTCACCCGTGTTTTTCTAGCACTGCTTCACTATGACTGCATAAGACTCTTACTCAAAATATTTCATTAGCGAGCTAGTCGATGCGATACCTTCATAGTTTAACAGTACCAGAAAGACACGGACGAGACGAGACCGCAACGATGAATGCTGACTGCATAGTTGTGCACACAGAATAAAACCTTTTGTTGGTAGTCAGTGCTAATCCTTGCATTACTTTCTCACCCATATTTTTCGAGCGCTGTTTCACTATGACTGCATAGGAGTCCTACAGAAAAAATACTTCCTTAGCGAGCTAGTTGGTACGATAGCTTCATAGTGTAAAAGTACAAAAAAAAGACTGATGAAAGGACACAGCTACGATGAGTGCTGACTGCATAGTTGTGCACACAGAATAAAACCTTTTGTTGGTAGACAGTGCTCATCCTTGTGTTATTCTCTCACCTGTGTATTTCTAGCACTGTTTCACTCTGACTGCACAAAGTCTTCAACTCAAAATACTTCATTAGTGAGGTAGTTAGTGCGATACCTTCATATTGCAACAGTACAAGAAAAAGATGGATGAGAGGTGACCACAACGACGAGTGCTGACTCCACAGTTGTGCACACAGAATAAAACCTTTTGTTGGTAGTCAGTTCTCACCCTTGCGTTATTCTCTCATCTGTGTTTTTCTAGTGCTGTTTCACTCTGACTGCACAAAGAGTCTTAAACTCAAAATAATTAATTAGCGAGATAGTTGGTACGATACCTTCATATTGTAACGCCTTGGTTGAGGCGAAAGGAAGAAGAGGAGGACGACGAATCCTATGGTGTGCGGAGCGCAGAAAGAAACCGCGGCTGGACTGCTTTCCTAGACTCTCATCCATCACCTGTAAATAAACACGCCTCATCCGTAACAGTTTTGTGGTGGAAGGTGCTGGGTACTCAACCACGCAACACGGTTCTGCAACCACCTGATCTGCGCCGAAGTCGCCGCCTTGCTGGACTGCCGCCGTTGCCGCTGGTGGTCGAGATGTCTCGCGGTGAAGACGGAACCCGGACTGTACCAGTTCCTACAGCTGCAGCCCCTGCCCTGGTTACAGAGGCCCCTTCGGTACCTGCTTCAGCCGCGGCTGGTCCCTGGCAGCGTCAGCACCTGATAGAGCCTCGTACATTTGGAGGCAAGTCTGGCGAGGACGTGGATGAGTGGCTCACTCACTACAAACGGGTGAGCAACTATTACCATTGGGATGCGGCAACTCAGCTGTCCTACGTCGTGTTTTTCTTAACGGACACGGCACTTGTGTGGTTTGACAACCATGAGGACACCCTCACGACTTGGGATCGGTTTGTGTCGGAAATAACGGAGTGTTTTGGGGACTCAGTCGCGAAGAAGAAGCAGGCTGAACAAACGCTGCTGCAAAGAGCCCAAGTGCCAGGCGAGACGTGCACGACGTATATTGAGGCTATATTGAAGCTCTGCAAGAACGTCAACCCTCGCATGTCAGAGGAAGACAAGGTCGGCCACCTCTTAAAAGGAATTGCCGAGGATGTATACCACTTTCTCATCGGCAAAGAGAACCTTGCTACAGTAGCTGACGTCATACGGCATTGTCGTACATTCGAGACCCTGAAGATGCGACGTATCACGCCTAAATTCGGTCGGTTACCGAATGTGACTACCGTTGCGAGTGTTGACGACTACACGTCCCTTGATCTCGCGTCTACAATACGTGAGATAGTAC
>NW_023605815.1:0-60001 GCF_013339745.2 Dermacentor silvarum
GCCATACCCTCTTCCACCGCTGCCTGCGTGGCGCTCTTCCTGCTGCTTTCTGTAGTCCTTCGTCATGGCCCGCCGCGTGTTATCATCAGTGACCGTGGTCGCCAGTTCACAGCAGATGCCGTTGAGGAGCTACTTCGTCTGTTCACATCTGAGCTCCGTCACTACACACCGTATCATCCACACACCAATGGCCTTGTTGAAAGGGCAAACCGAACACTGACTAACATACTTGCCATGTACGTTTCCTCCGACCATAAGAACTGGGACGACGCACTGCCCTTCATAACTTACGCATACAACACGGTGACACTTGAAACCACGAACTACAGCCCACTCTTTCTCCTCTATGCAAGGTTAACCCCGAAGCCCTCTTGATGCTTTCTTAAACTTTATTCTGCACGACAACTATTCTGTGTCAAAGACTGTGTGCCTCGCTGAAGAAGCCCGCCGAACAGCCCGTCTTCGTACTTGGCCTCGCCACACCGTTCAAAGGACCGTTACGACGAGTGTCGCGGACCAGTATCGTTCGCCAAAGGTGACTTGGTGCTTCTTTGGACACCGCAACGCAAGCGGGCCTTATGTCAAAAGTTCCTGTCCCACTATTCCGGCCCATACGTTGTCCCGAAGCATTTGAGTGAACTTTGTTATTTAATGCTCACCTCCTAGGCAATGGCCGGCGATCAAGCAGAACGCAGGTGACTCATATGTTGCTCGCCTGAAACGTTTTTGCCCAACTGATCCCTCCTTACTCGCCCTACGGGCTTCGTCTGCTTGTGGGGGAATGTAATGAACATACAAGAAGCAGTTAGGAAGAAGAGAAGAACGAAGTGCTTGGAGGTCACCATCATCCATCTCCTGTAAATAAAGCCATTTCTTCACAACTCTCCGTAACAATATTGTTACGCGAAGAACGAGTCAGTAAGACGAGCAACTATTTACAGGTTGTATTTACAACAGCGGTTGCAGCGCTGACCGGTTAGGTTCACAGCGCGAGCCCAGCTCGTTCTTCCTCTTCTTTCCTCGAGTGATGGCGCCCGCGCGCCTCGGTCAAACAATCAAATACCACACGCGTGTAGCATAATCCCCCGGCGGCAGAAGAGACGTCCCGGAGCGTCTAAATGTCATCACTGGGAGGGTGATACTGCTTCAGTCGTGTAACGTGCACGATATCGCTGAACTGGGAGGCAGATGGGGCGTCAGGGGCGATCTCGTATGTGATGGGTGTCACGGCACGAAGCACTCGGTAGGGGCCTGTGTAACGCGACAGCAGTTTTTCTGACAGGCCGACCTGACGCGACGGAGACCATAGAAGCACCAAAGAACCAGGCGGGAAGTGCACGTCTCGGTGTCGCTGGTCGTACAAACGCCTCTGACTCTCTTGGGAGTTCAGAAGGCGGTCACGGGCAATTTCCCTTGCGTGAGCAGCGCGGGCGACGGCATCAAGTGCATATTCACTGGTGGGTGCCGCGTGAACAGGGAGAGTTGTGTCGAGGGGCAGTGCTGGTTCGCGGCCGAACAGGAGGAAAAAGGGGGAATATCCGGCTGTGTCGTGGCGCGAGGAATTATAGGCAAAGGTGACAAACGGCAGAGTGAGGTCCTAGTCTGTGTGGTCTGAAGAGACATACTTCGCGAGCATGTCTGTGAGAGTGCGATTAAGACGCTCCGTGAGGCCATTAGTTTGCGGATGGTATGACGTGGATAGCTTGTGCCTCGTGGCACAGGACTGCAGGATGTCCGCGATAACTTTTGACAGGAATGTCCGGCCACGGTCTGTGAGAAGTTGTCGCGGAGCTCCATGTAATAAAATCACGTCGCGTAAAAGAAAATCGGCAACATCTGTGGCACAGCTTGTAGGGAGCGCTCGGGTGATGGCGTAGCGCGTGGCGTAATCTGTGGCCACAGCGATCCACCTGTTCCCAGAGGTAGAAAGAGGAAAGGGACCAAGTAAATCTAAACCGACCAGAAAGAATGGCTCCGCGGGAATGTCGATTGGTTGTAGGTACCCAGCAGGTAGTGTCGATGGTGTCTTGCGTCGCTGGCATTTATCACACGCAGCTACGTATCTTCGAACGGAGCGAGCAAGCCCAGGCCAAAAGAAGCGTCGGCGGATCCGGTCGTAGGTACGTGACACACCGAGGTGACCGGCAGTGGGGAGGTCGTGAAGTTCGTGGAGAACAGCCGAGCGAAGGTGTTTAGGGATCACAAGGAGTAATGCTAGGCCGTCGGGGTGAACGTTGTGGCGGTAGAGTACGCCATCTTGAAGTGTGAATAAGCGAAGGGAACTATCGGCAATGTTATGATCGGCTTGGAACTGCACCTGTAAAATGTGGGAATCAAGCTCGAGCGCCTTTCCCATGACGAGATAATCCTCTTTCATCCCCGAGAGAGCGTCTGACCTCTACGGAGCAGACGAAAACAGCGAGCTACCAAGAAGGAAGACCCGAGGGAGAGGAGGTCGCCAACTTGACCGCCCGACAGAGGTCTGACACTTCCACAAGTTCCCCGAAGGAGTCATCGGCAGGTTATGCCTGGAATCTGTATCTCTCCAATGTGGGAAGCAAGCCCCAGCGCTTTTCCCGTGACGAGATAATCCCCTTCAGCCCCGAGAGAGCTCTCACCTCTACGGAGCAGACGAAAACGGCGAGCTACCAAGAAGGAGGACCCGAGGGCGAGGAGGTCGCCAACTTGACCACCGGAGAGAGGACTTCCCCGAAGGAAATGCCGGCCACCACGAGGGGATTTAAGGCCGTCCTGGTCCCCGTGTTAATCAGAACCGCTCGAGACTCGGATAGAGTCAAAACCATGTACCAATGAAGTGAACACAATCTTTTCTATTTTTCATCATCACGATGCCCGCCTTCATCGTCGTTTCCTGATTCCTGCGGTGACAACCCACCTCACCCGGTCGAGATTATATCAGCAAGTGGAGATTCCAGGTGGTCAATGATGACACGCAAGGACGGGTCACGGCGCTGCTCGTCGGCGACATGGACCAGTGGAAAAACAGAGAGAACGCAGGCGTCGGTGTCAGGCTCAGATGTAGAGGTCGGGTCTTCGACTGGGTAGCGAGAGAGGCAATCTGCGTCCTGGTGTTGGCGTCCCGACTTGTACGTCACTGTGTAGGGATATTCTTGTAGTCGGAGAGCCCAACAACCGAGCCGGCCAGTAGGATCCTTGAGCGACGAAAGCCAACACAGCGCATGATGGTCTGTGATTACTGAGAAGGGCTTGCCATATAAATATGGGCGGAACTTTGAAACAGCCCAGACGAGAGCAAGACATTCGCGCTCGGTCATCGAATAGTTGCGCTCTGCAGTTGTCAGGAGTCGGCTAGCGTAGGCTATAACGCGGTCGTGTCCGTGTTGGCGTTGCGCTAAGACGGCGCCGATCCCATAACCACTGGCATCGGTTCGGACCTCTGTTGGTGCGGACGAGTCAAAGTGGGCCAAGATCGGTGGATTAGTCAGAATCGTGATAAGGCGTGAAAATGCGGAAGCCTGAGGGGAATCCCACGTAAAAGGCACGTCTTTCTTCATAAGTTCTGTGAGTGGTTGAGCGATTGCTGCGAAATCTTTCACGAACCGTCTGAAATAATAACAGAGCCCCACAAAACTCCGGACGTCTCTGACAGACTGAGGTACAGGGAAAGCCGTTACTGCTCGAACCTTCTCCGGGTCGGGTTGTACTCCGGAAGCATCGACGAGATGGCCGAGCACTGTAATCTGTCGGCGCCCGAAGTGGCACTTCGATGAGTTTAATTGGAGCCCAGCCTTGCGGAAGACGTCAAGGATGGCTGCAACGCGCTCAAGGTGCGTCTCAAATGTAGGAGAAAACACAAGGACGTCGTCGAGGTAACAAAGGCAAGTTGACCATTTGAAACCTTGAAGCAGCTAGAGAGTCCATCATCCGTTCGAACGTGGCGGGGGCAGTGCATAAACCAAACGGCATAACCTTAAATTGGTAGAGGCCATCTGGAGTGACGAAAGCGGTCTTTTCCTGATCTTTCTCATCGACGGAAAGATGCCAATAACCAGATCGAAGGTCAATGGACAAAAAGTATTTGGCACCGTGAAGACAATCAAGAGCGTCGTCGATTCGTGGTAAAGGGTAAACGTCCTTCTTAGTGATTCGGTTTAGGTGGCGGTAATCAACGCAGAAACGCCACGTGCTATCTTTCTTTTTGACGAGCACGACCGGCGACGCCCAAGGACTCGACGAGGGCGCAACAATGCCTTTGGCGAGCATCTTGTTTACTTCCTGCTGAATAACTTGCCGCTCTGCCGTGGACACACGATACGGTCGGCGGTGAATGGGAACAGCATCACCAGTGTTTATCCGATGTTGAACAAGGGACGTCTGACCAAGTGGGCGATTTTCAGTGTCAAATATGTCGCGGTAGGACAACAAAAGGCGATATAGGGCGGCTGCTTGGTCACGGGCGAGGTCCGGAGCGACCATGGGACGTAATGGGCCGTCGAGATTCAAGGTATCCTGTGGGTAAGCAGGAGGATCTGGAGACGCGTCGGCTGCAAAAGCAGTGACGTGGTCGTCTGTCACAGACCGGAGCGTGGCCACCACTATGCCTTCAGGTAACACTTGCTTCGTCAAGCCAAAATTCATGACGGGGAGACGCATCCGATTAGCGGCAAGGGTAACGACGGAGTGTGGCACAGAGACGTCGCGCGCCAGGAGGACGTCACGAATATGTGCAACGACATAGTCGCCATCAGGCACGGTTGCCGTTGAGGCCAATTCGACGAAGGTTAGGGCTTTGGGAGGTAACCGAACAAACGCTGTAGTGCAGAGGGTGTTCGGTTGTTCGGGGCGAACGTCGGAAACAAGAGGCAGCTCGAGGCACAGCGTACCGGTGGAACAATCGATGAGGGCAGAATGCGTCGTCAGAAAGTCGAGCCCGAAGATGAGGTCGTGAGGGCAACTGGTCAGCACGGTGAACAGGACTGGAACGTGGCGGCCATCAATTCCTACGCGTGCAGGGCACATACCACTGACGGCAACAGTGGCGCCATTGGCGACGCGTACGGCCCGAGTGATGGCAGGCGTAAGAACTTTTTTTAGGCGACGACAAAGATTAGCGCTCATTATGGACACTTGGGCTCCAGTGTCAACCAATGCCTTGAATGGAACACCATCCACGTCTACGTCAATTAGGTTCGCGTTCGTGAGGAGCGTCAGCGGAGGATTTGTACAGGACGGACGGGATGCAGCAATATATTCCCGTGACGATCTAGTCCCCATCTCTTCCCTGATTTTTTTCCACCAATACTTCAATCATCTCTTGCCGTTCTTGAATTTTGGCCAGTTAACTCTCCCATAAGCTCTGAACCCCAGCACTTCTGACAGGTGAACGTTCCCTATGGTTCTGACTGGATGGGTATCCTCGAAGTCTATCACAATGTACTCAGTTGTCTCCGGATTTCTTGTGAAGTAGACACATGCTTCATGACGTTGCGAGTATTTGCTTCTTGTATGTTCTTATCCTCAGGCATCTAGCTCGGCCCTCAAAAAGCAAGGTGCTGCCATTTGTGCTATCGTATAGAAATCCTGATTTCTTGCGTGTCGTCTTTGTAAAACTCCGTGGTCTTTTTGTTTCCTTCCTTTGCATCCAATTTACTTTCTCTGTTTCTCTCATCGTTTCTTTTATGGTTCCGGATTGTCCACTTGCACTTTCAATTGCTCTATACTTGATTTCCAGCTTTCTTCCCGTCTTCCTCCATTCCATGTCCGTGCATGCTCTTGAGCTACATATATTTATGCACTCTAGCTGCCAATTTCTTATCATCCATGTTCCCTCGTCTTTCTTCAAAACTAATCTTGCTCTGCGCTTTTCTGACTTTTTTTTCTCTCTCTCTGTCTCTCTATCTTGCCCTACGCTTTTCTAACTTATAAAGGTGCCCATCCCATGTCCCCATGCACTGCCTAACTTGTGGTTTTACCATGGGGACCTAATTTCAATCGGCCCACAGCCCTTTGGTTATCTTCCAGCTCTGACAAGATTTAATGCACAGAACGGCGTTCGTGAACGTTAGCGCTGGCACTTTTACTCCTTTCCAAATTACTCATTCCACATATTTATCGTAACCTCAAAGTACTCTATGTTTATTTGGAGCCGCATTCTGATGTGCCTTCCTCCTTAGATGTTCTTGCTGGACGTTTGAGTAGGTCTTTGTTTCATTTATGTATACACCCAAGTATATACGTATATCACTTGACTATGGGTATAAGTTCCTGTTGATTTGATACCAATTCATTACTCGTATCATCCTTAAAGACCACAATTCCTGATTTCTCTGCGTTAAAATTAGGGCTATAGATATGTCGCCTCGTTGCCACATGTATTGGCCAAACCTCGGTAGGTCCCCTGCATTGTCCGCTATAGTAGCACTATGTCGTTCGCATACATCAGCCCAGCGGTACTGTGTTGCACGAGCTCCTAGTTACAGGTGTAAGAAAATAAAAGCCTAATTTGCTATTTTGCAGCGGTATTTCTTTGCTCTTAAGATAAAGCGTGAAGAATATATATTGAGGGAATCCTTGCTTTAGTTATGTGGATCTTCGGCCTTCCCAGGCAGTTTGTACACTATTGTCTCTACGTGTTTCCCAGAGCGAAATTGCCATCGGTGACCTCGTGCTTGAGAGTATCGCATAATAGCTTCATGTCTTCGTTGTCGTAAGGTACCAATATCTACAAACGCTATCCATAACGGTCTACCCTCAATCGTTGAAACTTCTATGCACTGAGTTAGCACAAAGACATTGTTAGAGAGTTCTGTCGATATTCCATTTTTGTAGCTGAACGAGTCCAGCAGAGCAGTTGATACGTTGCTGAATGAGCGGATATAAAATCAAGGCTCAGAATAACATCGTGTGGACACTTTTGAAGAACCGTAAATAGTACAGAGTTCTGACGGCCAGCGACACTGACACGGGCGGTACATATTCCAATGTGATGGTCGGTGTTCTTCCGTCAGTAACCCGCGTACAACATAGGACGCCGCAGAGGGGAGTAATTTAGTCAGCCATCCACGATCCTGGTCGCTCATCCCAGAGATGTAACGTGCCGCTATCAATTACAGCAGTGACAGGGACACCATCTACGTACACATCAAGTAAATTCTTATCCTTAGGTAGGCTCAGTAGAGGAATTTGAGGCCGGTGCGCTCTAGCAGCGTCACTCCTTGGACTTGCATCCTTCCGTTTTCCGTTGAGCGCTGGTACATGGGGGGCGTATAACTACGAATTGTGGGCGAGCGTATCAAAGGACGCCGTGGTCATCGCGAACGACTCTGTCGAGTAGATGGCGACGCCTCAGTGGAGTGTTACGGCTCTAGCTGTGGGATCTTCCAGAGGTGGGCGACTACCTGGTGAGGGTCGGTAAGGTGGGAACGTGAATGGATATTGGGCCATCCAGGTACTGTGGCAGTGACGGGCAATAATGCCAACACGGCGCCTGCTGAAAGAAATTGGCCTGTCGTCAGGTGCTGGCCATTCCGTTGGGTTTCGAGTAGGCCTGAGAGGAATACTGGCGTCGCGGAGAAGAAATCGTAGTAAAGGCGCAGGAGTCGGATCGGTTGACGTAGCAGAGGGACTCTATAACAAGGTTCGCCAACTCCTCGCAAACGACGGACTGGATCAAGGAAATCGTTGGGAGAAAAAGTCTGGAAGCCACCCGACGACGCAGCTTCGACCTCTCGGCGAACAATGCCCAAAACCAAAAGGCTTTTGGACGTGGGTGGCAGATGCACAGGCTGAAAGTATTCGCACGACGAGGTAGCAGCCGCGTTTGGAAGACACGTGAATTGGTGTGCACTGTGCGATGGGCCTTTTGTTTCATTGAAGCGCCGGCATTCATTATTGAAGTCGGCGATGATGGATTAGTTCTTTTACACTAGAAGGTGAAAGGCGTCGTCTGCTATGTCCTTGAGCATGTGGTTTACGTGATCTTCTTATGGCAACCGCTCGTCGACCTGGCGGCAAAGGGCAAGAACGTCCTGGATGTACGTCATATATATGATTTGGTGGACATCTGGACGCGGGTCTCAAGTTCCTTCTTTACGACTCGCTGACGGCCAACTGTCTTGCCGAACAAGTCGTGGAGCTTTTGCTTGCGTTGTTCCCTGCTCGTCAGTTCTACCTCGCAGGTCTCATACCTGCGAGGTAGAACTCACGTTGCTTCCGTACCGTTACTTTCAAGTAGAAAATTGTTCTTCTTCTTCTTTCTGGGGTTTTAGTGCCAAAACCAGCTCTGATTATGAGACACGTCGTAGTAGAGGGCTCCACTACGGCGTGTGGTCCCACTGCTATGGGTGCTGACGGGCTTGTAAACTTGGAGCCAATGATCGACGTCAAGATCGTCGGTCACGCCCCAGGGTCGCAGGGATGGGACAAAATGACTGCCGGCATCGTAGTCACCGTTGCTTCTGTTGGCACGGTGTCCGGTGCTGCAGGCTCGGGTCCGGTGCTGTAGCTGATGTAGCTATGTCTCCAGAAGCCGATGACAAAATTCGCGCCACGAAGTCAGTTGCTCCTCACGGTTCTGAAACCACGTACGCGCGCCATCCTCCAGGTAGAAGTAGACGTGTCTCAGTTTTGCCGCGCCGTCCCATTCGTTCGAGGTGGCCACGCACTCGAAGTCGACCATCCAGTCTTCGACGTTTTCGAACACTGTGCCATGAAACGTCGTCGGGACCCGTGGGCTCTCAAGCTACCGGTTGGGGCGGTTTGAACGGAATCGCTGGTCATACCGGCTGATGTTGTGGGAACCGTAGCGTCGACGACTTCCGGGGACAGTCCCTTGATCCTGCGGCTGGCCCGATGCACGGGAGTGTCGACTGGTACTGGATTCGTAAGGAGGATCCTTGGAGGCGTCTGCAACATCCGTGAGGGCGTGTACCCTGCACCTCCACCAGTTTGTCACGAGCCTTCAAAAGTACTCTTGGGTTTTAATAAACCGCAGGGCAGCTGGCTCCTAGAAAACGCGTCCGTCGGTGCTGGCTTGCTTGCTTGCTTGCTTCCTATACCATGGCGCATACCCACCACGGGGGATTGGCCAAGAAGCCGGCGGTTAAACAGGTGGGGCGGGGGGAGAAAACTTAGGGAAAAAGTATTGTGAGGGTACAGTTGAAATTATTCAATGAAACTAACTGATGTTAGAGCCGTATTTTATTTATCTTATAGGGAATCGTGTGCTTTTTGGAAGGAGAGCAAGGTAGAAGGTAATAAATTTTAATTTTAATCAGTTTAATTGGAATTTTCGAAATTAATAAATAATCAATCAGTAAATTAACGTAAATTGGAATTTTGTAAAATAATAAACAATATATCAGTAAATTAACTAGGTATTCTCCTTGTGTCACCAAGGAACTCACATATATATACATACGGCCCTGCATACGTTCCTACGGCTAAAACCCAGTGTATATGCACCGAAGGATTAAATGTTTTCAGTGTTTACAGCGATGCCTAATTTCCGGAACGGAATTTCGAAGTATTTCTCTCTCTGGATTGCGAGTCGGTGGCAGTTTAATAAAAAATGATCAATGGGTTCAGGTTCTTTGCAGAAATGACGTAGAGGGGACATCGCCAGACCATACCTGTGTAGATAAAAACTTAGAGGTGGAATACGGCATCGTAATTTTGTAATGGAGATTTCCAATTTACGTGTGGGACACCATTGATTCCCCAAGGGTAAAGCAAATGCTTTACGTCTGTGATTTGGAATGCCTGTTTTGTAGAGTAATTTAAGAGAGATAGTTTTCTAAACCTAGCCGCGGTGATATAAGCAGAAGTCGGCAGAACATGCATGACTGGTCCTTGTAGGGATGTACGTGTGAGTGCGTCGGCCATTTCATTTAAAAACAAACCATGGTGACCTGGTACCCATATTAAGCGCACCAGACGTAACGTCGAAGGAATTAATGTTTCTAGTTCGTTCAAAACTGTATTGTCTGAGGATGAGGTAAGTGCTGTGCACACTGACAACGAATCGGTTACTATTACAGCTGTCGAAAATTTTCCAGGAAGTTTTCGAAGAGCTAATATAATTGCTAATAATTCTGCCTGAAATAATGGTGTAAAATCAGGAAGTCGCCTTGAATAGGACTAGGATAGCGCCCCAGAAAAAATTCTCGAGCAGGGAAGAAACGCGCGGCCTTCTTTGTTCTTTTGGGCTCGACCCACTGTTGCCCTCGACCCACTACTTACAGGTGGCAATATATATATATATATATATATATATATATATATATATATATATATATGTGTGTGTGTGAACGAGAAGAAATGGAACAAAAGGGCCCGATGTTTATTAGTCATATCATACGAAGCTAACAAAGACCCCAAGGACAGCATATATATATATATATATATATATATATATATATAGAGAGAGAGAGAGAGAGAGAGAGAGAGGGCTGAAGGTGGGGGAAGAGTGATAGTTGGGGGGGGGGGGAGAGGACCCCTCTTCATCAGGCCAGCGTTCTGACAGCGAAATCGAGAGAGATGTGTTCATGTTTGTCTGTGCGTGCGTCATACCGTGCTTGTTAATTTAGTTAATAAGCGAATCTTTACAGTAGTTTATACAGCTGATAAGCCTACTAATCTTACTGCGTATAGCTGCCTAATAAATTCCAATCTCGATCGATACTTATATTAGCTCTGTATGCTGGCCGACAAAGTACTGCCAGTGAGCGCTCCCTGTCCTGCGTCATCCAAAACTATATTTCACGACATACTGACCCTGTATTCATCTGCACATGTAATGTCGCCCGACAGGTATCGCTAAAGCACACCGATCTCTGAAATAAATTGCGCAGTATACTCAACAACTTCTGTGATTTACTTCAATTTCTTGTATTTAGCCACTGGGTATGTACCACGTGGTGCATGCCCATTATTGATAAATTATCCGGAATTAAAGTTGAGACCTTTGTGGCGCATAAACTTAAACGTTGCGTGAGGTTACTCGTTACCCCCTTTTAATTACACACATCTGGTATGGGAAACAACGACGAAGGAAAATGAAATGAAGTTTTTATTGTTGCAAAATAAAATTTTGAGGATAATTGCAAACGTCCCCTTCTCCTCTCACACTCACGGACTGTTCGAAACAATTGAAGGCTACTAAAATGAATTACGTTTACGACTAACTAAACAGCCGCGTATACAATTCTGCTATTAAAGTAATAATTATTCTCTCCGGGATCTAGCCACCCTAAGAAAAAATGTTGTTTCAGATAAAACAGCCGATTGCGTGGTGTTGAGTGGCGTGCCGCTTAGCAACTGACGCTGCTTTCAGATAGCAGCTGACACTGCTATCTGCTTGAGGTACCCGTAGCAGATTTCTGCTAAATATATACCTAACAGCCTCGTCCAATGAACGTTCCCTGAAATTTCCTATTTCAGTTTTCGTTTTTTTCTTTCTTTTTTGTGACAGTATGAATGCAATGCATCTTCAAGGCATGAGCTGAAACAGCCATCCACCAACCAGCTGTCCGAGTTCGGCCACTTACGACAAACGAGAGCTCATGCTAAAAGGGTGTCATAAAAGGTTGTCTTTGAATGAAAGCTAGCGCGCAATATGCTCTTGCACCCACACCTCTACTTCGTACCATCTGCTACATGCAATAAACACCTCGGCCCGTAATCCGTAGACCCGTACAGAAATATTCCGTGGAAAATAACGTGCTCAATTAACAGATCAGGGTTAATTACTGTCTGAAAAAATAATGGTTGTCTCAACTTTTCGCCGCTAGTGTAGTCAAAGAAACGTCCGATCATCAAGAAATTAAAACACACAGAAAGCGCCGTTTCACTTCAAATTTGTTGCCCGCTTTCTCCCGCTGCAGCGGGTGAGGCGATCTGTGTGATGTGATCCTGTTGGTGTAGGTTTACATCACTAGTAATGCTGTGATGGGGTCTAAGTAGTGAGGCATCCATGGCTAGATGCCTTGCTTATGACATGCATGGTGACATGCCTATACCCCGTTTCATCCACAGCGGGCTAAGCTACGAAGGCTAAACAAAAAATATATTGCGTCATATACGAAAGAAAGATATGGGCATGCGTCATGTCATTCAACTAACCTTAGGTTTCATAGACTTATGTCGCAAAATATGGCATAGCTATTACTAGAACTCGGATGTTTAGGCACTCAAAATCTTGTTTTAGGCCCCTATAACAGACACTACAGTTGTCATTTAAGGCATATATCAAGATTTTAGCGTGTCGTGTTGCGGCTTTTCTCACTGAGTATTGGTTCGCATACAAAAACGGAACGCTCGACATCCACCGAAGTTAGGGGCCCATATTTGTACTTCGGAACCTTCGATGATCCAACGCTCTCTTTAATTCCAGAATGTTCTCTGGACAGACCATTTGACAGTTCTTTCAGTACCGAAAATCCGGAATTTTTGTCCGAGGCAGATTAAAGTTTTGAACTAACCCTATCAGCTACAAGTCCATAGTGGTGGTCCTTGCTTGAACGTCCCAAGTGAGTCCCACACTCCGGGTCAGAGTTGCGCCCGAGAATTCAAGTTTCTCGACGATGTTGGCTACAAACGCGAAGTGAGCGCACAAGAGCGTTAAGTCAACTTCGAATATATCTAAGCGTAGCGCAGTGTGCGCCCTGATTCTCACAGCGATGCTCTCGTCTGCTGCAAAGCTGTTAGAACAAACAGGCTTTCCACCTGCAAAGTGTTTGTGGTAATAATCGGCTGCCGTTAGCCAAGTTTCCCAGCGGGTGATAAAATTGTAAACAACATACGGCTGGAAGAAAAAGACGGAAAAAGTGATATTTAGGCCCTGAAACTTCAATATAAGCTCCAACATCAAAATAGGTATTTATTGGCACAATCAAATTGCCACTAAAGGTTTCTAGACCCATAGTTCACACTTGTATGTTAAATAGACACAAGGGCGTAAGGAAAAGTAGGCATTTTGCCTAAGTTATGGTCTCTACTGGCAGGTGTCGCAGATATGAACCGATACCGTTGTTTCAGCGAACACTTTCAAAATTTTTTTAAGGTTGCCTGTGGCAGATAGCGCAATTTTAGTTCATGAGCTGGTCTACTCAAAGAGGCGGACGTTACTAGCAAAAAAAAATTGAAATGCATAATCGACTAATTAACAAGCCTTCACTAATTAAGTTTTTAACTAATTACCTTATGGTCCATATTGCAATTTACAAGTTCCAGCCATGGAGTTCAGTTCGCAACGCGGATTCACTTGGAACGAATTCTCAGGATGACACCAGTTTCGAGATATTAATTCCCGAACTTTGCGGAGTAATGCATGGCGTTCCAGTTACTTGTATGCTTCAATGCATAAAACGACGTTTTCTTGTGAAAGTGTTCGCTGAGGCACCCTGTATATTCAGTAACGAGTGAGCGGAGTGACACGCTTCTGCGACCCAGCAGCCACGCGCACCGCTTGCGCTCGCGACCAATTAAGACATAGCACACCGCATACTGAAAGCACAAAAATACACAAATAACACGTGATCTGGCGCAAGCTTACGTCCACAAGTTGTAGTTGTGAAATAGTTACTCTGTTTAAGGCATCGCAGATCAACATCAACATCACATAGAAACGTGCGCAGTGAGACTTTAATGACCTCGCTACTTGCATTGCTTCCGTGGTGCAACCAGTTAAGTATGAAACGAAGTATACGTATAGAACGTCACGTAGGCGACAACACAGGTGTCTCCGGGTCCCGTCACGAGGTTAGCCAGAATAAAATTAAAGCACACCCCAATACTCCGTTTTGTTGCTGAAAACTATAGGCAACGCCTGTCATTTACTCCCTTTCATTTTTCGAGAAAGCTGAAGACAAAAAACTGACAAAACTGCTGGTTCAACCTGCTTATAGCTTTGTATTCTGAAGGAACAACTTGCTCAGTTGTATCGCTTAGGACTTTTTACGGAGTTTTGTGTGCCACGCAGACACTGAGAGTGGGCTACTGTGGACCTCTATTTCGGAGGCCACAACAGGCATTGCTGTAGGGGAAGCGTACGACCTTTTGTACATCACAAAGAAGTTCTTGAGAAGGTGGTGGTGTCCGCTTTGAAAGGCTGCTGCTGTGGCAGTAAATGGTTAAGAGCACGAAGATTCCCTCAAGTCGCCTGATTTACTTTTTTTTTCTTAGACGAAACACTCGCCTCCTGCACATTGACGTGGCACGAAATTTTTCTAACCATGGACTGAGTCTGTCAAGGGGCACCTAAGCTCACAGCCACCTTTACGGCCTACACATCCAATCCGATGGCAAGACCAATCACACAATCCACCTACTCCGTCAACAAATTGTCCAGATTACAGACGTGATCAGCCGCATCCCCAACAGAAGACGTGGCTTTCTCAAAACGTACAACCCTTGCCTCGTTCAGTAGTAGTAGTACAAAATATCTATTGAAGAGAGAACGAGCGTTGAAGCTGGTCGAGCTCCTTCGCTCGCCGGTGGGTAGGCTCCTTAGTCCACAAGCCCTGCAGCAGCAAATGCCTGCTGTGCCCGCCCTACCAGCTATAGCTGGTTGTGCGTTATATGAGCTGGTCAGCGCTGCTTACCACTGGTCAGGGGTGGGGTTGAAAATGGGAGGAAGGTTGGGTGTTTGTTCGCATGCCCACATTGTGTGATATAAGGAGGCGTATTCGTCACATTGAGGACATCTACAGGGTGTTTCACTTAACTTGGGCCCAGAAATTAATTATTGATCAACTTCTCAATTATTATAATTAGATGAAGAGTGTCAATGAGAAAATTATAAGGCAAAATGAGAAACTCCCGACACAGCTTTCTGTTGATCAATACGTGCTACATCAAAGTGTTTTTCCGAGCATGAAAAATACCCGCGAATACACGCAAAGTGCCGGCCAGCCGCGCGGCAATATTGCCTGTATTCGCAGGCTTCTTTCATGCTCAGAAAAACACTGTTAGGTAGCACGTATTGAGCAACAGAAAGCTGCATCGGAAGTTTTTTTATGTTGCTCTACAATTTTCTCATTTACACTTTTCATCTAATTATAATACTTTAGAAATTGCTTAATTAATTCATCAATTAATTAAAACTAATTATCTAACCAGGCTGAATGCAAAAAAAATGTCTGAGTATCTCCAAGCGACAGCAAACAACATTACCTTGGTTCTGTCCAGCTGCGTAGCATTTGCATATTTTTAAAGTTTGGCCCTATTTAAGTGAAACACTCTTTATATGATATGGAGTGGGATGAATGGCATGGTATAGGCTAAGATGGAGATAAGTATTAGTCTGAAGTCTTCGCCCGGGCACAGCCTCTTCACGAGTGAGTGTTTTGTGTGGTGTAGGGGGTGGTAGGGCACGGTGAGTTAAGAGATACCGCTGTAGGAGATCAGTATAGGTAAGTGGTAAAGGCTCGAGGTAAGTCTCAGCCAGGGTCTCTATCTACGGTGCCGGTTGGCATGCGCTCAGGCGTAGGCGTGTATCTGCTGATTGTCGCATAGAGACTCGTGACCTGGAGTCCATAGGAGAACGATAGAGGGGTTTGGGGTTTGTAGTGTGTGGGTCATTGTAGTCTTACCTTTTGATTAATAAGGCGAGCCTCGATAAGTTCTTGGGCACTATTGTGAACTCCAAGCACTTCTAGTCGGAATGTTGACGTTCCGGGTGCCAGTCCAAACGCCTTCTTGTAGACTGTTCGCAAGAGTATGTCGAGGGCGTTGAGATCTACTGTCCTCAGTGGAAGATAGGGGATGGAATACTCGTATACTAGGCGAATTATGATGAGTGCCTGTATAAGTCGCAGGATGTCATCCTCCTTGAGTCCACGCTTTCTGTTGGTGATGCGATGGACCATGCGAAGGACCTGCATGGTGGAGAGTTACTGGCGTTGGAGAGCATGGCCCGCTCCACCATCCGTCTGCATGTGCAAGCCGAGGATACGGAGTTGGTTTACCCGGGGGATTTGGTTGGTGCCTACGTGGAGTTAAATATCGGTCGGTATTACACTCACTTTTCCTCGCGGTTTGCTTGTTAAAATAAGGAGTTCCAATCTTTTTGGAGCGCACTTTAGCCAACCGCGTGTGGCGTAGTTCTGTACACTGCTGACTGCATGTTGTAAGGCATCTTGTTATGCACCCACGGAGTAACCCGTTGTCCATATAGTAATGTCATCCGCATATAGGGCATGTTTGATGCTTGGGATGGCAATTACTTGAGGGGGGGGGGGTAGTTCATTCATGGTGATGTTGAAGAGAACTGGTGAGAGCACTGCCCCCTGCGGTTAACAAAATTAATTATGGGGTTTTGTCTGCCAATACCACCATATGATTATGAGGCACGCCGTAGTGGGGGACACCGGATTAATTTGGACCACCTGGGGTTCCTTAACGTGCACCTAAATCTAAGTACACGGGTGTTTTTTGAATTTCGCCCCCATTGAAATGCGGCCGCCATGACCGGGTGTGCCCTTGTTGGGGGTGCGGACAGGTGGCGTCCGCAAGTTCTCAATGCCGATGGTGGCTGTACGGCTAGTAAGGAGGTCCTTGATATAGATATACGTGCGTGCTCCCCAGTCGGTGTTGCTCAGCTTCTCTATAATGGTGTGCGACGTTGTCAAAAGCTCCCTTGATATCTTAGGCAAGAATTTTGGGCTATTGGTGTGACGTGGTCTAGAGCTTCTTCCTTCAGTTGAAGTAGAGTATCTAGGGTGGAAAGATCGGGTCGGAAACCAAACATTGTGTCAGGGAAGTGATGCTGGTCCTCTATGTGATATTCAAGTCTTTCGTGGACAATGTTCTGAGCGAGCTATATCAGACAGGATGTCAGTGATATGGGGCGTAAGTTGCTGAGACAGGGTGTTTTACCTGGTTTGGGAATTCACTTGATTTTGGCTTGCTTCCCTTCTACTGGTAAGCTACCCGTCTCCAAATGTTTGAGGAGGTCGAATACGGCCTGCAGGGTTCCGTGATCTAGGTTCCAGAAAAATTTATTGGTGATTCGATCGCGGCCAGGTTTCGTATTGCGAGTAAGATTGTTGAGAGCTTGCATAAGTTTGGATGAAGGGATTGGCTGGTCTAGTTTCTCATTTGGAGATCCCGTATATTCGGGAGGGGTTTCAATGGTAATTTTGCCTGGATCACTGATCTACTTGTCTTTAAGATTTTGAAGGAGCTGGTCGTTGGTCCTAGGAAAGTTGTGAAGAATTTGCTTCATACTGTGCTGGCTCTCCCGTCTATTTAGGGTGGCACCGAGAATGTGCTGAAGAATGTCTTGGCTGTGCCCAGAATACCCTACAGAGCAGCGCACATCTGACCTCAATTCTGTCGTATGAACTGATCGGTGTACTTATCAGCGGCTGTGGTGAGGTCTGTGATGCGGAGTTTCAGATGTCTGTTTTATTTCTGTCGGCGCCATATTTTGGTGAAAGTATGCCAGGCTTCCCAAAGGTGCAGGAGGTGTGAATCAACTGTTGGGTTGTCGGTAGTGAGCACGATGTTTTTGGAGTGTTTATCAATAGTCACTTGGATACCTTTGAGCCATTTCTCAAGGTTCTAGATGGTGGTAAGACCGGTGGTCAGACGATCTTGTCTTAAGGCAGTTCAGTCTGTTAGCATGGTAGTGCGAATTTTTAGGCGTGGGAAGATTTTTGTATGTATTGTGGTTTGAAGGGGGGGGGGGGGGTATCTAGTGATCTCTGCCTAGTGTCTCATTTGTGTTGTACCATTCGGCTTGCGGAAGTCGGTGGGTTAGCGTTAAGTCAGGACACTTGTCTCGATTGATGCTGTTGTAGGGTGTTGCGAATCAGTGAGGATGGTGAGTTGATGTTGCTCTATGACATTGTATGACATTGTACAGATGCACGTTTCTGGTGTAGCCCCATGCGTAATGCGCGGCGTTGAACACCGAGGATGAGTAGTCCATTACGGCTTGCTAGCTATTTGGTCTTGCGAACGAGGTGGCCAAGGTGGCCTAAGTTCTCTTTCGGAGAGATGTAAATGTTGAGGATCACCGCGGATCACCACGGTCTATAGGCCCAATGTCGATAAGGACATGGTCGATGCCAGAGTCCGTGAGGGTATGGTTGATGGTTGTCAACTGTATGCTCGTCAGGATGACCATGCGTGCTTCTTGGACAGTGTGTGTGTGATAGCCTGGAAGGGTAGGTTGTGTGCCTGTTTCCTGAAGAACAATTACCTCTGGTGGAGTTTGGTGATTCACAATGAATTGTCGCAGCGTCCCTCACTTCCGAGCAAAGCCGCGACAATTCCACTGCCAAACATTAACACGTGGGTGTTGTTCTTTGCCGAGCTTAGTCATTTACTATCTGTTTGTGCGAATTCTTGCAGGGAAGTTCACGTTGGGGATAGACTCTGGGTTTCTTGTGTCACTGGTCCTTAGCCAGTAGTGCCTTGTGGGTGAGTGTTGTAGTCTCCTGATGGAAGGTGTCAAAATGGGAAACCATTTCTTCACGCAGTATACGCCCTTAATATCCTAGGGAGTTGACAGTTGACTCGATTCCGTCTACTCGAGCATTGAGACAGCGGATCTCAGAACGGATCTCAGTTTCGAAGTCGTCGCTAGTGGTCATCTTTCCATTTCCGCTACTTCCAGCAGCCGGATTATCGGGAACGTTTGTGACAGAGGGTGGTGGGGGTTTGAGCTGAACTGGTGATGTGCGAAGTACTTGTGTGTGCTCATTTTTATGATGGAGTTGCGCACCTAACTCCCTTATCTAAGCGTGAAACTCTTGGACAATGTTCATAAAAGCCTGCACTGTTTGTGTGGGTGTAGTACGTATATATTGATTAATTGGTGGAAGTGCTGGGGATGTGGCACGTTTCGGGGGTTGTGGTTGGTGGAAGCAGCATTCTGCCCCGCTCACCTGTGGTCCTCTTGACGTGGTGGTAGTCTTGGAGGCTGGTCTGGTTCGAGATTCCGATCTGCGTCTTGTAGACGACCCCGATCTAAACCAAGAACGATGACCAGTTCTCGGTGTATAGGATCAGACGTAGGTCCAGAGCTGGATCGGTGCGTTGACTGAGAGCGGGAGCGAGTTCTTCGAGGTTGGTGTCGTCGTGGTCGATGAGACGATGGTGGTGGGGGTAAGTGTCTTTGAGAGCATTCTTTGGAAGCCGTCATATGGTTTCCTTGACACTGAGAAGACTTCCGTGTGCACTCGAGTTCGGGGACGGGGTTGGGAGTTCCCCAGATGAGCAGATGGGGGTGTCGGGGTATGGGCAGGCATCGATGCGATGCCCCAGTTGAAGGCATACACCGCACACTATGGACGAGTGGCGATATGGATTCCAACGAAGTTCTCCCTCGTAGAAGGTAATGTAAAAAGGTACCGACTTCCCCGCAAAAGCTACGAGGGTCGTCGTGGTGTTTCCAAGCATTAGGGCTTGTAACATGTGTGCGTCCATGGGCGCATAGATCTTGTAGGAGTTCAGCCTCAGTCGTACCTTGCGGTATACCGTGGGCCACTCCCCGGGCTGAGTTGGCTGGTGGGGTGACGGGCCGGTTTACTTTGTATTCTTGGTTGTCTAATTGAATGTTGGTGATGGCGTGCAGGCGAACGGCCATTTCTTCATTAACTGTGCTGACGATGGCAATGTCGTGCGTAGCGTCGACACGCACGATGTTATCTTGGGTAGAGGTGATTGTATGGTAGCCACCCGTTTTAAGCAGTGCTCGAGCGAGAATTGGTTTTGACCACGGCGATAAAACGAGGCCTTCACGCGGACGGAGAATCACCTTGTAGTGTTTCTTCGGTAATGGCGGTGGCTTGCCTGAAGGGGAGATGCTTTAGCAGGAACTTGCTGTGGGGTTTGTGGGTGGTCTTTCGGTCGCTGCAGGCGGCGCCTGATGGTTAGCCAGTCGCCAACGTCTTTTGGTGAGTGTTTTCGAATGTCATGTTGGAATTTTAAACTTACATGGTCACGGAGCGAAGCAGCCGCGGCTACGGCAATAACCGGCCCGGTCCGTCGCCGCCGATGAAAATCCTGCCTCGTCCAAGCCGTCATCGTTAGTCTTATAAAAGTAGAAGCGCAAAAGAAGACAGGACGATAAGAAACATGGACAAGCGCTTACTTCCAACTGAGATTAATGCTGAAAAAAAACGATGATTTTATACAAGTCATCGTTTTTTCCGCAATAATCTCAGTTGGAAGTAAGCGCTTGTCCTTGTTTCTTATCGTCCTGTCTTCTTTTGCGCTAGCACTGTTATAAGACTATGGAATACCAACTAGCCGAAAGTGCCACCTCTCTTCGTTAGTCGCATCACCTATCATCTCCCCTGCAGCAACCTCACACGCATCAAAATTTCTCAGATAGACGCCACTACCCACACGGCCATCAATATGCACTTGGACGCTTTCACCGATAAACCTTTCCGTGCTCGACGAACTCATCGAAGTCCATCGCAATAACCAAATCGACCGCCTCAACCAGACAACGCAAGGTCAATCTATCACCTCACGACTCAGCTACCCTCTACACCCCATCTCAGCAGCGAGCTCAAATGCCTCATTTCTCACGCACTCACGCGACGCCATCCGAGTATCACCGATTCCCAAGCATCTGCACCCTGCTCAACACCAATGCCACGGATGCGCTCGAGCTCAGGCCCTGGTGCAAGTGTTTGGAGACGACGCCAGCGATGCACCCATGCTCTGCACAGATGCGACTGTCAATGTGATGCTCATGAGTCTTGTTGTCACTGACAACACCAGAGGCAGGAGCCATCGCTCTGGCCATCATCCACGCTCGCGCCGTCCCACCCCATTCAGGCCCAGTCGCCATCGTTACAGACTCCCAATCCGCATGGCGCGTCTTTCCCCCCGGCATTGTAATGCAACCGCACACATTTTCCTACGATACAATAGCACTGGAGCTGAAGACGATGGCCATTTGTAAGATCTCCCGACAGCGAAAGTCTGTGAAATCGGCTCGGAAGATGTGCAGTCTTCCGTTGGTTAGTAATTTCTTTCCAGAAGACGTATTTATTGCCACCTCGTTTGACTGAAGGCTTATGCGCATTTATTTATTATTATCGGCCTGTCGACGTCCATGGGGTGCAATTACCGCCCACAACACAGAGATCTGCTTTCGTTCAGAGGGCAGCCGGAAGTGGACCTCGACATCAGTGTACGCGTCTTGGTTTCCTTTTGCAATCTCGTTTTCTTTGCAGGGATATCAGTGTCATCATGTTTCCGTTCTTTCACGAGACGCGATCGATATATATATATATATATATATATATATATATATATACCACTGTTCCGTCACAAATGTTTTAGGTGGTTCTAGGAACTCTTAGAAAAACGGCCTGCATTAATAAAATTGTGTATGACTGGTGCAGTAGGCTCCCTAATTTGGCAATCACTACGGGATGTTCTAGAATCCCTCTATCACGCAGTAAAAATAGGGGATGTTTGTAAATCATGTAATTCAATTGAACCACCACCAGCCCAAGATTTTCATAGTAAGAACACTAGATGAAAATCTGGGTTGGTATACTTAAGGATTCATTTCGCTTCATTCCATGCTTTTCTTATCATCCACCTGATTAAGCGTGGAATGAAAAAAGAGTTGGAATAGAATTGTTACATTATCCAGGCCCTGGCACTAAAATGTCTGTGTGAGCCTACATGATGGCAGTTCAGGCAGCATTAGTACAAATATTTGTCTAACTTCGTATCTCCGGTTAAACAAAAAATATGTATATTTTGTTGTTTAACACGCTGCAAAGTGGGTCATAAGGGACGCTGTAATGGAACATTCCGGATTTATTTTGACCACCTGGCGTTCTTTAGCGTGCACATATAAGTGCACGAGTATTTTTGCACTTCGCCCCCATCGGCCGCCGCGGATTTATTTCAGCAGAACGTCATTACAGCAGCAGAACGCTATATATATACACTCAGCAACCGCCCGGTAGGTTCCGGTTTAAAATTGCCCTCTTGTAACTAATTTGTCATCGCAAATTATTTGAATGGCAATGATTAACTATTCATGTCTATCATTCAACTGTTTTCATAACATAGTAATCCAGAGCAGTCGTTTAGGATGTCCCAAATATTTATTCACCCATCGGGAGAGTTCCTGCCCAAATAGCACATAGATTTAGGGATACGTACGCGTGTCGAAAGTGGAGCGATTTATTTATGCACGGGAAATTACGCAATGAAATAAGTTATTCATGAATGTCAAGTAGATATTGATTTTAAAGAGTTGTTTCGAAGTCAGCACTAAACAAAGGTAAGCCAGGGAGACTAATAACAGAAGCCGCAATGTGTTTATGTGTGTGTGTGTGTTTTACACGATATCAGGCCAAATCATTGCAGAATTGATGTACTACCCATGGATCTCACACTGGTCGAACCACTTGAGCGCCCAAATTTCCCCTCTACGCCGCGAACTGCGCTGTCGTTATCACCGCCTCCCAGCTGTGCTGTTCCATATATATGTACAGCGGGCACGAGATCGCCCAATCAAATGTGTCGCCTGTCTGCCTGCCTGCACCCATCCCGTTCACGTGACAAGAATTGAGGGCGGCGCGAAGCGCTTAGTTAAATCAGTTGTGGAGATGGGTTTGCACAAGGCTTACCCTACGAGCGACGGTCAGGAAAGGGCACGACGCTCCTCCACTCCGCAACGCACAAAGGCGCTACGGCAGGGTTCGTCGACTCTCCGACACGGCGCAGAGAAGGCTCCGGAGTCAGATCGCCAACAAACACGGGTTTATTCACCCAAGGTACAGCTCAGTGCTACAGTCACGGCGCTTACGGGCCAAGGCTCGCCGCAAGACCGATCGAGTACGCGCGCCCGCTGCGCTAGGGCTAACCGGGTAGCGGTCCGCCAAGCGCGATAACGAGGAGTCGCGAGAACAAAGGTCTCATGTAACCACCTCGTTGCGAGCCTGTGAGCCTCTCTCGCGGCGAGGAAGCGCTCAGCGGACGAGAGCTCGGGTGGAGATGGTGCCCGGGGGCCGCCGCGCGGGAGGCCAATCAGGGCGCGTCCCGGTGACGTGTCTCGCGGGGTGAGCCCAATCCCGGGGGGGAGAAGCACGGTTTGCGCGGGAAAGTAAGTCCGGCGCGCTCGCCATGTCCGCCATGTTGCCGTTACGGCGGCGGTTCCCGGGGATCGAGCTAAGCGCCACGCGCGAGCTGGGGGACGAGGCGCGGGAAGGCACCTCGATCCCCACATTCCCCCCTCCTAAAGACCGACAGCCTCCAAAGTGGCTGACCGAGGCCAAGTGGCAAGGTTGACTCAGCCAAAGAGGGCTAAGCCAACGGGGCAAAGTCCAAGAGGGTGTCGTCGTCTTCCTCAGGACCAGGACAGGGAGAAGGGGCCACAGCAGTCCAAAAAGGTGAAGACGTCGCTTCGCTTGACACAAAGCCAGGGGTTTGCCTTGGCCACCAAAGTTCCGCACACTGGAAGGACCCCCCTGCCAGGTGGAAGAGTCGGCAGCCCAGGAAGGACGGGGCAGGGCAGCACCATGGTTCAGCCAGCAACACTCGAGGTCCACCGGACTGGAGCAGCCAGGAACGCGCGAGGCGTGGCTGCCATTTTGGCGCAGTAGCCACCACAGAAGTCACTGGGCTCCCCGGATTGCGCAGGAACAGCAGGCCGGGATAACTGGCAGCCAAGCCAGCAGCGGCAGCCGGAGTGACCCTCCCCGGCCAGAGGTCAGCGCCTGATTGGGGACCAGCCACAATTAGCGGCAGCCTAGGCAGCAGGAGGCAAGGCTGGCACGGGTTCGTGGCCCCCAGAGGCAGGAGTCATTCATGGCGGAAGGACCAGGAGCAGCAGGCCTTGAGGTTGGCAACAGACTGACATGGTAGGGCCAGGGACAGCCGGCATCGTGGTCAGCAAGACTGGTGGCCCAGTGGAGCCAGGCGCAGGGAGCAGACTGGACGACGCAAGGTGAAGGACAGGAACGCCCCCCGGCATAGCCGGCGTGCCAAGGAAGTTGCCCGCCTGGCTGACAGCCCAAAAAGGGGCGTTTGCCAGGCTGAGGCCTGGGCAACACATAAGAGGGTATATTAGGCCACATGGGCCTGTCACCGCTTCGATGTGCGCCCTTGCACCGTAGCTACATTTCTCCATTCACCGGCATGGTAGGGAATGAAGTCCAGCTACCTGCTAGGGGGAGAAAGCTGACTAGACGCGTCAGAAGGCGGGTGAGCACGAGAGGGTATATTAGGCCAAAAGGGCCTGTCACCACTTCATTGTGCGCCTTCGCACCGTAGCTGTGTCTCTCCGTTCATCGGCGTGGTAGGGAATAAAGTCCGGCTACCAGCTGGTGGGAGAAAACCTGCCTAGGTGCGTTTCCGTAGGTTGTACCGGTGGCGTGGCCTGGGGCCAGCCGTATCACGGTTTGCCTGCGGTTCGTTGACCGCCTCCCCCTCTCCCCAGTCGTTGCTACGGGCAACGAAAGGTTTGAGGTCCGAGACGTGAACTGGACCGCCGACTGGTCTCCCTTGGGAGTCAGCCAGCTTGTATACCAGAGGGGACATTTTGGTCTCCACTCGGTACGGGCCCAACCATTTGGCCGACAGGGAGGCAGAGATGCCTTTGGCGGCGTCACTCAAGACATGGTTGCGTCTGAGGACGAGATCGCCGACACCATAGTGCACGTCCCTATGTGACCGGTCGTACTGGGCTTTTTGTCCAGCTCGCGCTTTTGCCAGGTTGGAACGGGCCAGGTCAAGGGCCGCGTCCATCCGTGAGCGCAGTTCCGCCGCGTAGCCGGAAAGGCCGGCTTTCGTGGCGCACCCCCTTGCTGCCGGTCCGCAGAACGCCAGCCATGGGGTTTGGCAGCTCTCTCCCGAAGTTGAGGAAAGCGGGCGTGTACCCAGTCGAACGGTTCACCGTGGACCGCAAGGAGAAGCCTATCTCGTTAAGACAGACATCCCAATCCCTATGTTGCTGGGCAAAGGCCGCGAGCAAGGGCTTGAGGTTCCGGTTAATCCGCTTCTGTCGGGTTGGCCTGTGGGTGATACGTGGTTGTCTTGCGGTGCTTAATGCCAAAGGCAGCACACGCGTCCACGAACACCTTGGCCGTGAAGTAGGACGCGTTGTCCGTTATCAGCTCCGCCGGAAAGCCAAAGCGGTTAAAGACCTCGGTCAACTTGTCCCAGATTGCGCGTGCCGTTAACTTCCGAAGGGGAAAAAGTTCAACCCATTTCGTGAAGTGATCTGTGACAGCCAGGAGAAAAACGTAGCCTCGCCGGCTTCTGGGAAAAGGGTCCCATAATGTCACAGGCCGCGACTTGCCAGGGTAGCTGGCTGTCGATTGGCTGCATGAGCCCGGGGGGTTTGCCCGCGCGAGGCTTCATACATTGGCACACGCGGCATGAGCGGGCGTAGTGAAGAGTGTCACGCTTCATGCCTGGCCAGGTAGCGGAGCGGCACAACTTTTGGAAAGTCTTAAGGCCACTCGCATGTCCGGCCACCCGCGAGTCGTGGAAATAGCTCAGGGTGGCTTTCCTTAGACTGCGGGGTATCACCACCTTGAAAGACTCCTGGGGAGCCTCCTCAGATGGGATATAGCGCAGGAGAGCTTTATCGGCGTCAAGCAGATACGTATCCAACGTGCCCGCAGCAATACTAGCTGTCCGGGTACGCCCGGCGGCTTTGCCGCCCCACTCCTCTTGGGAGCTCGGCTCTTGGAGCCTGTCAACGATTTCTATTTACAAAACGGGTCGTTCTGCTTAAGCAGATACGGATCCCACGTGCCCGCAACAATACAAGCTGCGTGGCACTCGGCGCCAACAGCAATACCAGCTGTCCGGGTGCGCCCGGCGGCTTTGCCGCCCCGCTCCTCTTGGGAGCTCGGCTCTTTGAGCCCGTCAACGATTGCTATTTACAAAATGGATCGCTCTGCTGAGGCCTTTAGCAGCTCTTGCTTGCTGAAGACAATACCCGATGAGGTAACGGGATCCACCAGGTAAACGTCCTCTCCCGGGGCTGGCAATCCGAGGATCCCTTCGCCGTCGGGGGTCGCGCCTTTCGAGCCATTGGAGACACAGGCTCCGGTCTCTACTAGGTGCATGAGGTTCGCGCCTTTTGAGCCATTGGAGACTGAGGCTCCGGCTTCTACTTGGTGCGAATGCTCACGGGAGTGGCGGACCAAAGGATCGAACGCCGAAACGGGGGCTCGCGACAAGGCGTCGGCCACCACGTTTGAACTCCCTTTCCGGTAGCGCAGAACAAGGTACCACTGCCATGTCAACGTCCAGCGCGCGAGGCGGCCCGATGGCTCGCACAAGCGCTTAAGCCGGATTGTACGTCTCCACAGCCAACAGCACGTACGCTAACGCCAACTTCCGGAGAGCAAAAAGGACCAACGGACAGGTCCGCTCAATGCACGACCGACCGAATTGGGCCAGTAAACGGCAAAGAGCTGGGCTGCCGCTCCGACAGGCGCATGAGGCCTCACATGACCGGCAGACGGATCGAACAGCGGAGCGGGGTGACTCACGCACGTCGAAAATGTCGCACGGCTGTGCATGAGGCAAGCGGTAGTCGGAACGCGCGGCGACTTTGTCGGCTGAGCGGGGTGGCTCGCGCTCGACATTGCTTCCCAGCTGCGCTCGGGACAAGGAGAGGCCAGCGAGCAATTTGCACCAACAGCGAGGCAGGGAGGCTCAGCTGCGGCGCACGGGACACCGAACTGCGCTCGGGACAAAGGAAGGCCAGCGAGCGAGCTCGCACCTACGGCGTAGCGGGAAGGCTGCACCTCACGGCGTATTCGTCCGAGAAAGGCGCTCGGGACAAAGGTGGGCCAGCGAGCGTATGCGTGCGCGCATCTAAGCAGGGTGGCTCCGATGCGGCACATGGCGCAGCGACCGACGCTCGGGACAAAGGGAGGCCGGCGAGCGTATTCGTACCGGCATCTAAAGCAGGGTGGCTCCGATGCGGCACATGGCGCAGCGAACGACGCTCGGGACAAAGGGAGGCCGGCGAGCGTATTCGTGCGAGCATCTAAGCAGGGTGGCTCCGATGCGGCACATGGCGCGGCGAACGACGCTCGGGACAAAGGGAGGCCGGCGAGCGTATTCGTGCGAGCATCTAACAGGGTGGCTCCGATGCGGCACATGGCGCAGCGAACGACGCTCGGGACAAAGGGAGGCCGGCGAGCGTATTCGCGCGAGCATCTAAGCAGGGTGGCTCCGATGCGGCACGTTGGGCACAACTGCGCTCGGGACAAAGTCCAGCGAGCGGAGACAGCACGTCGGAGGGGCTAGTAGGCACCTGCTCCGCGCTCGTCTCAAACAGCTGAGGAAACCCGAAACTGGCATGGCTAGCACTATCGTACACATCCGAGCGGTCGTCACCAAAGGGTTGTCCAAAGAAGATCGCCCCCGGTGGCCGAAAGCAGAGGGTCGCCGAGGCGAACCTACCTCGTGCTATCGGTGTCGTTCGCTCCGAAGGACGATAAGTCCACAGCCAGGGGGTCAGGCAGGAACAAGGGCCGTGAAGGGGCCTGCTCTGATTCCATGCCGAAACCACGTTGGGCGCCAGTTATGTGGAGATGGGTTTGCACAAGGCTTACCCTACGAGCGACGGTCAGGAAAGGGCACGACGCTCCTCCACTCCGCAACGCACAAAGGCGCTACGGCAGGGTTCGTCGACTCTCCGACACGGCGCAGAGAAGGCTCCGGAGTCAGATCGCCAACAAACACGGGTTTATTCACCCAAGGTAAGCTCAGTGCTACAGTCACGGCGCTTACGGGCCAAGGCTCGCCGCAAGACCGATCGAGTACGCGCGCCCGCTGCGCTAGGGCTAACCGGGTAGCGGTCCGCCAAGCGCGATAACGAGGAGTCGCGAGAACAAAGGTCTCATTTAACCACCTCGTTGCGAGCCTGTGAGCCTCTGCCGCGGCGAGGAAGCGCTCAGCGGACGAGAGCTCGGGTGGAGAGGGTGCCCGGGGGCCGCCGCGCGGGAGGCCAATCAGGGCGCGTCCCGGTGACGTGCCTCGCGGGGCAAGTCCAATCCCGGGGGGGAGAAGCACGGTTTGCGCGGGAAAGTAAGTCCGGCGCGCTCGCCATGTCCGCCATGTTGCCGTTACGGCGGCGGTTCCCGGGGATCGAGCTAAGCGCCACGCGCGAGCTGGGGGACGAGGCGCGGGAAGGCACCTCGATCCCCACAAGTTATACAGCATTAGCTATGACGCTCTTGAATAATTGGCGATCTGCGATGGTGACCGTCGAGGCAGGAAGGTGATTACACCCTTTGGAAGTGCGTGTTACAAATGACTGCAAGAAAGCGTTGAATCCGCATATAATGGAATGCCGATCTTGTGCATATGATCTAGTCTCGGTGATACACACGGAGGCGGGGAAGTAAGTTTGTTGCGTAACAGCGGGTGGATGAAATAACTTATGAAAAAGACACAGATGGAACATTTTGCGACGTGATGACAGGAATGGGAAGGTAAGGCTAGATTTGATGGCAGTGATACCATTTACTTTTCGAGTCTGCCTATATAAATGTTTCGTATGTATTGCTTGAATAAGCGAAATAACATAGATCACCCACGATGCCAACGTATCTGCTGCACGCTTGCATATAATGACAGAAAACGCAGTGACGAGGATCGGTCACGTGACAAACTCACGGAGGACTCGAATTGCCGAACGTTTCGGGTAAAACCGGATCCGCAACGCATCTTACCCGCGAATGTTGCACCTTTCTCGCATTTTCGTCAGATTTGAAACACAACGCGCGCAACTTCGGTTGCCATGACACGCGAGCCTTTGCAACAAAGAGACGCGTCAGCGAGGATTGCAAGGAAGCGCCGAGTTTATCGCTCAAGAGCGTGTCGTCGCTGTCCTCGTAGTCCAACAATGGGTCATGCGGCTTCTCTGGTCGAGACGTGCCAGGGCCGCCGGATCGTGTGACAAAGTCGCGTGATGCCTGTAACCGCGCACTGTATAGCCGTCGCCGTGTTTGTAAACTCCGCCGAGTGCCGGCGGCGGTGCACGCTATAGGATCTTGACCTTTGCCAGCGAGCAAGCTCGAACGGTTCGCGTCGAAGAGCGTGACGCGCACTAACCTAACGCTCGCTAATTGCGTGCAGCGCTTCTCAAAGCGAAATAGCTTCTCGAGGAAATTTCAGGGTAAAAATGTACAGTAAGGGTTTAGACGCCAGGACTACTGTCGAAAGGATGTTTCATACTCGCCGCTAATGGTCGGTAGTGACGCTAACTGACACTCCCATAACTAGGCGTAACACACGTACGCGAACACGCAATAAAGTGGCGAAGGGATAGTCGCCGCCGTATCTCAATTGTTGCAGACTATGGCGTTCTGGTGCTGAGCACGAGGTCGCGTGTTCGGGTCCCACGGGGCCCCAAAAAAGCCCCTGTACTTAGATTTGGCGATGCCCGTTGAAAGGCGGACACAAAGGACAAACCCTAAATGAGTTTTGAAGAATAAAGTATTCTTTCGAAACCATATTTTCGCTAATATTGCGTTAATAGGTTGGATATGAGAATAGCAAATGAAAGTCAAAGTATCTTTTTTTTTTTTTTTTTTTAATTTCGCACCCAAACCTCAGCACCGGTACGTCATTGTGACGTCAGGGATTTCAAAGTATTCTTTCCTAATTGGACTGTTGGTGGTTCAGTAAGAGTTCTGAAACTGGCTAAGTTGTCTTTGGATCTTTTATAACACAATATAGTCCATCTTTACTGATAGAATATATAACTGGGCTCGAGCAGCTGATGTTAAAATCCAATGACGTCCAATGTGCGGCAACGTCACGGCGGCGGCCCGTTCTATTGTCGTCGCGTCTTTTCTCGCTTGCCAAGCATCTTCTCACGGTAAGAGAGGGCTTTTTGGTATTGTAGAAGCGGGATTGGACTAACAGTGCGCGACCTAGTTTTAAATAGAATGTTTCTGCGTCTGCATGTTTGGTATGGCTGCCTGATGGGTCGGTTGCAATTTCGGTGGTTATATTTGTGAACGCACGCACGCACGCATGCATGCCAGCGAAGTGGTTTATATGACCGCTGTGTGTGGTGATCATGTATGGGCACCTCTGTTCGGCGCAATAAAAAATAAATAATAAGTTTCTACATGATCGAAACCTGAACATATGTCGGCTCATGGGCATACCTATAAAGCACACTGATCTCTTCTTAGAATTTGACGGATACCTTGATTTACTTCCTTTTCTTTGATTTAGCCGCTCGTTACGCGCCGCTGGAGCTGTGCGCATTCTTGGTCAATCCCACAGTGTACTGTGGGATTATATACAGTATACATGATATACAGCATACAGTATACATTATATACAGTATACAGTATGCATTATATACAGTATACAGTATACATTATATACAGTATACAGTATACATTATATACAGTATACAGTGTACATTATATACAGTATACAGTGTACATTATATACAGTATACAGTGTACATTATATACAGTATACAGTGTACATTATATACAGTACACAGTGTACAGTATATACAGTATACAGCGGGATATCCCACTGTGATACAAGAGGCAGAATTCCTAACTGTGGCGTGATACGTGTTGTTTTCCCGTGCCCATACCTGTCATCGCCATTCTTCCTTCCAAAAGCATCATATATCGCTTTCGGTGATGTGATATCACTGCGTATTAGTCTCACTCTGTGCATCGCCCTGATTTGGAGTTTCCATTTCGGCATAGTTTGTGGACGATGCAGTGCATAAACATAACTGCGTGACAATAAAGTTGTGACCTTTGCGATGGTTAAACATAAACATTCCGCTAGATTACACGTTCCATGGGATGAAGCTAGACAGTTGTATTCAACGCCGTATGTTGTAAGGCATTTAATTAACCGCTGTACCTATAAAGCTTCGCTTCGTACTGATACAAACATGTAAGTTAAACCTGCGTACTTCTTTTTCTCCCGAGTGTACCCTATTAAAGAACCCCGGGCGGCCAAAATTAATCGGGATCTCTCTCTCTCTCTGCTGTGGCCTCTCTCTCAGAGTCCCAGCGTTGCCTGGGGCTGTGGGACACAGCCAACGCCGGCGCAGCTTCACCTTTCACCTCACTGCACGTAATTAGCGGAAGAGCGCTAACCGAGCTCGCAGCTTTCAGTCGAGCCTCGGTGTCTCCTGCTCGGCTGCGTCGGTAAACATGCAGCGAACAGCGCGTGCGCAGAGGGGCGGCCGCGTTGCCATTTCCGTGACCAAGGCACGTGTCGCCTCCCCGTTCTGCTACGCGCTTAATTCACTCGCCGCCAATTATTCGCCGTCTCTGTTTCGTTGTTACAGTGTTTACCTTATACAAGCCGGGAAGCTGACGGTTCGTAATGCGATTTGCTATAGAAGGGATGCATGCATGTGCGTAATCTATACTGGCGGACAATTTTCTGTGGCAATGAAGGCAAACTATACGGTGGCAAAGCGCGCACAAGTAAAAACGATCCTGGGTTAAAAAAATAAAAAAGACAAAAAAGAAGAAAGAAAGATCTCACAGTCTCGTCCCCGTTAGCTTAAGCTAGGAGAAACAGAAACAAAACATGAAATAAGACAAAATGCATCCCTGAGTGTTACGTTTAACATTTTTTTTTTCTGATTTTCTCGTCCGCGTTTGGGCATATGGGGAAATTGTCGCACAGGGAAGCTACGCTGATTAAGTGTGTCTTCCTATAAACCAAAAGAGAGTGAGAGAAAACAGAAGAGAGGAAAGGCGGGGAGGTTAACAAGACTTACATCCGGTTTGCTATCATGCAGTGGGGGAGACCCATATGGTTGGAAGCAGGTAAATGAGAGAGAGAGAGAGAGAGAGAGAGCACAGTTTAGTGAACATTTGAAGGCTCGCGCCTAGTCTATAAATGGTCGCCAAGGCCTCGCGAATTGAGACACTGCGTCGATGGCCACAAAAAATCCACGAAGAAACCAAAAGCTCTCTCTAACACTACCGGAATATTATGCGCAATAAATTTTTTGTTCTACCTCTCATGAATATTGCTTCGTTTCTACTTCCAATAAGTTTGTTTTGAATTTTATTCCACCTTTAGCATCTTTTTTTTGTTTTCTTTATACAGGGTGCCCGACGTAACTTGCACCAAACTTCAAATATGCAAATGACACGTAGCTGGACGTAGCCAAGGTAATGTTGTTTGACGTTGCTTGGAGATATTCTGATATGTTTTTTTGCATTCCGCCTAATTACATAATTACTATTAATTAATTAACCAACTTCTCAAATATTATAATTAGATGTAAAGGGTCAACGAGAAAATTGTAGAGCAACATGGAAAACAAATTAGCGTAGCTTGCACTGCAGGCGCAATGCTAAAGAGACAGCGGAGCTATTGGGCACCTAGCTAGTCCTGGCTTTTGGCGTAGGCTAAGCGCTACCAAGTCATCCCCAGCATTTTCCGGAATTTATTGATCGATTATTGATTAGCTATCGATTGGCTATCGATGACTGACTAATTGATCGATTATCAATTAGCTATTGATTGGCTATCGATGACTGACTAAGCTTAAGCAGACCCAACCATGTTTAGCTAAACTTAGCCAGGCTCAGCTTCGCTAGTTCACAGGGGTATGTGCCATTGCGCTTGGACGCTTTCTGCACTACCGCCAGGATCGGCCCACAATTTCAGTTCGCGCGTTACGGAATAACGCTCGGCTTGAACAGCTCCGCCGTTAAAACTCCCGATACAGCTTTATGTTGCTCAATACGTGCTACATAGAGGTGTTGTTCCGAGCGTGAAAGAAGTCCGCGAATAGACGCAAAATGGCCGCGCGACTGGCCGCTCGAGGTATTAGCGTCTGACCTATAGTCTAGCCAATTAGTAATAAATAACAAATAGAAACACTCGAACAAACTATACGCGACCAATAAGTGGACGCGGGAAGTTTTCTCCGCTTTTCTCGCACAGAAACTAACCCATCGAGGCGAAAACAATGCGACACTGTTGACGCGAACGTGACGTTAAAGATTTCTTCGCTTGACCGCGCGTTATTCGAACAAAGAAGTCGGGCGCGACACCGCTTGTCCCGGTACACGGGGCTAGCCCAAATGGCTGGCTTTCGTGGTGGCGAGTCACAAAAATATATATGAAAAAAGGAATGATGACTCATCTGCAATAAAAACGAAAAATGCATCTTTCAAGGCCTCGCTACAAGCTGTACCGCGCGGTATACCTCTCTAGGCGAAAGTATGTAGCCGATTGTGCTTAACATCTAATCTTCGCGATGTTACAGGTGTAATGCGTAAAGTTACATTGGAGGCTGTAAGTTTTTGTTCGTTATTCTTTTTTATTCATTGCTTGTCTAAAGCTATTGTTTTTGATTGCTTCGAAAGCCAAGAAAAAAAAAGGAAAAAAAAAAGGTATATTCGTTGAGGGTTCAAGTGCAATGAGCTATCTATAGACTCCCGAGAAGAGAGATAAAACTTTATTTTGTCCATGATGGGGTCTGGGGGCGGCGGGGGTTGGGAGACTAACCCCCAGGTCTCCCCTTCCTCAGACGGCGGCCAGCCCTTGTTTTCTGGCGGCGTCTCCCGAGAACAAGCGCGACTCCCACTGACGAAGTAGTTAGAAGAAACCAATAGTAATAACACAAAAAGAAAAGTAAGGGAGTTTCCCGTTAAATCTAATGCGGTTGCAATGAGCGCCACTTGAGATGGCAGATAAAAAGCTTGTTCGCTCCAGCGGCGATCGGCCGCTAAGCCATAGGCCCATCCGGTACCAAATCCTTTCTTTTGTTTTTCCTCTTTCTTTTGTCTCGGCGAGGCTCATTCGGTACTTCGGGTGAATTCCTAGAATTCACTAAGCAAACGCAGTCCCCGCTCCCGTTTTACCGTTGATTATACGCGAGTAACGTGTCCGGGCACGCGCACCAATGCAGAGCGATAAAAGGAGCACAAGTATCCGTTATCAGCTTCCAGAGACGCGTGTAGAACGTGAAACCGGAGCCCTATGCAGCAACGAGAGAAACGGCGCACGGATACAGCTGTGTAAATATGCCGCATGTTGCTGCGTGTAAGCCACCGGCCGCTCCGTACGACCGGTGTTACTCGCCATGCTGGCGCAGTGAACGTAGCCGAGAACGAAGTTCCGGGTTCGATTCATGCTCCCCCCCCCCCCCCCCCCCCCCAGACGCGGACTATGAAGAGAAAATCTCGTGTATTGTGCGTGTACTGCATGTTAAAGAGTTCGTGTATTGCTGCAGTGATACGTCAACCAATCAATCAATCAATCAATCAATCACTCAACATGTACGTGCCTGCCTGCCTGCCTGCCTGTCTTGTCTTGTTTTGTGCGTAATTAAGCTCACTGGTGCGGTTAGGGCGACATATTCTAAATACAATCGCTCGTATCAACCAGCACATTTTTTTTTTCATTTTTATAAGCAAGAATCGCTCGGAAAAGCAATGCAGTTGTTTTAAAGCTGTCACGCAATTTCATTGTGCGCTGTAGCGAACGCTCCGAATCACCCATCCATCTGCTGCCTATAAGCTGATTCTCTATCATTGCTTCCGTAACGTGTCTCTACAAGATTCGCAGTAGTTCAAGCAGCGGTGGCTAGTACGCGCTAAAACACGACATATGCAGGGCCGACTCGGCTCTCGCGCACTTGGTCGCCGCGGCCCACCGGCCGATATGTATTCCGTGCTCGGACATTGTCGTGGGGCAACTTTCGCCGGTCACTCCCTCAGGGCCCGACGGCGCCTCTGCAGCAGCGGCCGCCCCCAGCGAGCCAGATGCGCTGCCTTTCGACAGCACTTCCGGGTAACAGAGCCCGGACGTGCATCTTAAAAGCACGCTGAGCGCGCGTCCGCGCTTAGGCAGTGAAAAAAAGAGAGAAAGAAAGATAGCGTGTAGTAGCAATGGGAAGTTGAACATGGGTGGCACGTACAGTAGTACATGTACTCGCATACATGCAGCGTGCAGGCATACTTTCCACGTAATATTCTAAAATTGTTTTATATATATTTTTTGCAAACTCGGCTTTACTCTTTCACGAAAAGCAAACGAAATGAGAGAAGAACTTGTGGAGGAAGCAGGAAACACAGAGAAAGTGACGGGTACCTTTCTTTTTATTATTATTATTTTTTGTGTCGCATGACGTAACCATTGGTGCTTTTCTTTTCTTTATTTTATTTTTCTTCGAAATACTACGTACAGGCCGGTTGTCGCCGCACGATATTACTCGAGGCACTCTTACTAAGCAGGCATAGGCCTTGTGGAAGGAGAGAGACGCGCGTTGAATTTGTGAGTGAATTCGACAGGTGGTGATTATACGGATGGCTTTTTTTTTTTTTTTTTTCCTTTTCCGCATATACCCTTATAACACTTCTGTTCAGTGTAACAAAAGTGGAACGCTTTACGAGAATGTCGTTTGCTTAAGTTGTGCTGTGTGCGTTACAAACCATAAATTATACGTATAGTTCGTGCTTTGCACTTTTAAAGCGAACCATTCTTTGCCTCTTTCCTGGGGTTTGACGTTCGTCGTCATTTCCTCGCTGGATATATTTGTAGTATAATGGAGGTTTTGTTCGGAGGTTTATTCGATATATCATATGTATATGGACAACTTCAGCCACTGGGCTTTTCTCGCAACCAATGCGGGGAATGAGATGACGTTTGTTCAATTTTAAAGAAGACGAAAAAAAAAATAACAATACGTTAAATTTTGGTAACGGATGACGCAATTTTTTTCATTTCGGCCTTAATTTCTTTAGAAATATTTTTTGAAAACTGCGAGATCTCAGGAACTTATTTAGCACGTTTACATCTCAGCAGTGAAAAACGATATCACATTTCTGTAAACTGCACTTCATTTAAAGCGGACAGAACTGATATACTACACACCGCTCTCAAATGTATACTTATGATTTGGGAGTCGCACTTTTGCAAAACCGTCGTAGTTGTCAGTTAAGCAGTCAGTTAATTTATCAAAATGGTCCGCTTTAGGTGCTCTAACAGAGGCAGTTTACAGAACTACTGTGTCTTTTTAAAACTTTTTGTGCGCAAACAGAGACTAAGATGTAATAATTCAGCGGAAATCCGCTAGGTGGAGATAAGTAATTAAAGAGAAACTGAGACTTCCACCCAAATGTAGCAATTCGCTACTATGGAAACCCAACCGGGTTCCTCGAAAGAAAACCTCGCAGTTGAAGAAAAATTCGTCCTGGTCCGGGACTCGAACCCGGGACCACCGCCTTTCCGGGGCAGCCGCTCTACCATCTGAGCTAACCAGGCGGCTAGCAGATGGCAGGGCGAAGTCGAATTTGTCGACAACTCGAAGCAAAGGCAAGTATATGATGTAATAATTCAGCGGAAATCCGCTAGGTGGAGATAAGTAATTAAAGAGAAACTGAGACTTCCACCCAAATGTAGCAATTCGCTACTATGGAAACCCAACCGGGTTCCTCGAAAGAAAACCTCGCAGTTGAAGAAAAATTCGTCCTGGTCCGGGACTCGAACCCGGGACCACCGCCTTTCCGGGGCAGCCGCTCTACCATCTGAGCTAACCAGGCGGCTAGCAGATGGCAGGGCGAAGTCGAATTTGTCGACAACTCGAAGCAAAGGCAAGTATATGATGTAATAATTCAGCGGAAATCCGCTAGGTGGAGATAAGTAATTAAAGAGAAACTGAGACTTCCACCCAAATGTAGCAATTCGCTACTATGGAAACCCAACCGGGTTCCTCGAAAGAAAACCTCGCAGTTGAAGAAAAATTCGTCCTGGTCCGGGACTCGAACCCGGGACCACCGCCTTTCCGGGGCAGCCGCTCTACCATCTGAGCTAACCAGGCGGCTAGCAGATGGCAGGGCGAAGTCGAATTTGTCGACAACTCGAAGCAAAGGCAAGTATATGATGTAATAATTCAGCGGAAATCCGCTAGGTGGAGATAAGTAATTAAAGAGAAACTGAGACTTCCACCCAAATGTAGCAATTCGCTACTATGGAAACCCAACCGGGTTCCTCGAAAGAAAACCTCGCAGTTGAAGAAAAATTCGTCCTGGTCCGGGACTCGAACCCGGGACCACCGCCTTTCCGGGGCAGCCGCTCTACCATCTGAGCTAACCAGGCGGCTAGCAGATGGCAGGGCGAAGTCGAATTTGTCGACAACTCGAAGCAAAGGCAAGTATATGATGTAATAATTCAGCGGAAATCCGCTAGGTGGAGATAAGTAATTAAAGAGAAACTGAGACTTCCACCCAAATGTAGCAATTCGCTACTATGGAAACCCAACCGGGTTCCTCGAAAGAAAACCTCGCAGTTGAAGAAAAATTCGTCCTGGTCCGGGACTCGAACCCGGGACCACCGCCTTTCCGGGGCAGCCGCTCTACCATCTGAGCTAACCAGGCGGCTAGCAGATGGCAGGGCGAAGTCGAATTTGTCGACAACTCGAAGCAAAGGCAAGTATATGATGTAATAATTCAGCGGAAATCCGCTAGGTGGAGATAAGTAATTAAAGAGAAACTGAGACTTCCACCCAAATGTAGCAATTCGCTACTATGGAAACCCAACCGGGTTCCTCGAAAGAAAACCTCGCAGTTGAAGAAAAATTCGTCCTGGTCCGGGACTCGAACCCGGGACCACCGCCTTTCCGGGGCAGCCGCTCTACCATCTGAGCTAACCAGGCGGCTAGCAGATGGCAGGGCGAAGTCGAATTTGTCGACAACTCGAAGCAAAGGCAAGTATATGATGTAATAATTCAGCGGAAATCCGCTAGGTGGAGATAAGTAATTAAAGAGAAACTGAGACTTCCACCCAAATGTAGCAATTCGCTACTATGGAAACCCAACCGGGTTCCTCGAAAGAAACCTCGCAGTTGAAGAAAAATTCGTCCTGGTCCGGGACTCGAACCCGGGACCACCGCCTTTCCGGGGCAGCCGCTCTACCATCTGAGCTAACCAGGCGGCTAGCAGATGGCAGGGCGAAGTCGAATTTGTCGACAACTCGAAGCAAAGGCAAGTATATGATGTAATAATTCAGCGGAAATCCGCTAGGTGGAGATAAGTAATTAAAGAGAAACTGAGACTTCCACCCAAATGTAGCAATTCGCTACTATGGAAACCCAACCGGGTTCCTCGAAAGAAAACCTCGCAGTTGAAGAAAAATTCGTCCTGGTCCGGGACTCGAACCCGGGACCACCGCCTTTCCGGGGCAGCCGCTCTACCATCTGAGCTAACCAGGCGGCTAGCAGATGGCAGGGCGAAGTCGAATTTGTCGACAACTCGAAGCAAAGGCAAGTATATGATGTAATAATTCAGCGGAAATCCGCTAGGTGGAGATAAGTAATTAAAGAGAAACTGAGACTTCCACCCAAATGTAGCAATTCGCTACTATGGAAACCCAACCGGGTTCCTCGAAAGAAAACCTCGCAGTTGAAGAAAAATTCGTCCTGGTCCGGGACTCGAACCCGGGACCACCGCCTTTCCGGGGCAGCCGCTCTACCATCTGAGCTAACCAGGCGGCTAGCAGATGGCAGGGCGAAGTCGAATTTGTCGACAACTCGAAGCAAAGGCAAGTATATGATGTAATAATTCAGCGGAAATCCGCTAGGTGGAGATAAGTAATTAAAGAGAAACTGAGACTTCCACCCAAATGTAGCAATTCGCTACTATGGAAACCCAACCGGGTTCCTCGAAAGAAAACCTCGCAGTTGAAGAAAAATTCGTCCTGGTCCGGGACTCGAACCCGGGACCACCGCCTTTCCGGGGCAGCCGCTCTACCATCTGAGCTAACCAGGCGGCTAGCAGATGGCAGGGCGAAGTCGAATTTGTCGACAACTCGAAGCAAAGGCAAGTATATGATGTAATAATTCAGCGGAAATCCGCTAGGTGGAGATAAGTAATTAAAGAGAAACTGAGACTTCCACCCAAATGTAGCAATTCGCTACTATGGAAACCCAACCGGGTTCCTCGAAAGAAAACCTCGCAGTTGAAGAAAAATTCGTCCTGGTCCGGGACTCGAACCCGGGACCACCGCCTTTCCGGGGCAGTCTCAGTTTCTCTTTAATTACTTATCTCCACCTAGCGGATTTCCGCTGAATTATTACATCATATACTTGCCTTTGCTTCGAGTTGTCGACAAATTCGACTTCGCCCTGCCATCTGCTAGCCGCCTGGTTAGCTCAGATGGTAGAGCGGCTGCCCCGGAAAGGCGGTGGTCCCGGGTTCGAGTCCCGGACCAGGACGAATTTTTCTTCAACTGCGAGGTTTTCTTTCGAGGAACCCGGTTGGGTTTCCATAGTAGCGAATTGCTACATTTGGGTGGAAGTCTCAGTTTCTCTTTAAACAGAGACTAAGAAAAGCAGTAACACAAGGACGAGCGCTTTCTAACAACTGGTTTTATTTTCGAAGAACCTCCTGCTTAAATACCCACAGATCTGTGCGATCCACTCAATAGAACACGTCAATAGCGCATAGAACAACACTTGTGATAAAATGCCGCATACCAGCGCTACCCGGTCAGCATAAAGACAGCAATGCGCATAAAACAAGCACATAAGGCGAAAATGCGTTAAAGATACGATGACAGGAGCTAGCGAATTCTCTTTATCTAACAATTCTCGTTACCACAGTTACCGGAACATGTGTGTTCGTCAGTCTCGCCCCTAGCTGAAAAACCGCTAATGAACTATGCCTGAAACCGTTCCAGGCTTGTGAAGAATGGTATAGTCATTTCGCGTTGTTGAAGTCATGTTACCACACTGTAAACATTGCATTTCTTGAGCAAGTTGATCGGTTGAGAAAGGCTGGGTACCCACTCGATGTGATGCTGGCGTCATGCTCTAGACTAATTAAAAAAAACTTAAACAAGATAAAGAATTATGCACAAGAAATCAAAGGCAGAAAGATTTAGCTTCTAAGGTTACAGTGATTTCGTATTTGCTCGGCCTTTGATTCACACAGATTTAAAAAGGTGGCTGGGAGTTACGAAGTAAAAGTGGTGCTTTTGGCAAAAAAACAAAATAGGTACTGTGTGTTCTAAGGTCAAAAGTAAGTTCGAACGTAATGGTGATGCTAAGAAAGGATGTAGTATTAAACATCCACGTAAGAACCAATTTGTCGATTGCGCGAAGAACGTTGTATATCAGATTCCTATGACGTGTGGTCATGTGCACGTATAAGGCAGACTGCGAGATGCATTAACACGAGACTAAGGGAACACTTGTCTAGTCTGAAAGGTCGCCCTAGTACGCATTTGGCAATGCTTTGTGAAGCACATGCGTGCTCACCTTGTCTTGGAAGCACCGACATTTTGTTTAGGCATATATATGCATAGCAATCAAACCGCGAGAGAAATTGGGGAAGCTCGCTGGATGGCAAAACTAAAGAGAAAAATGCATCAGTCATCCTTCTGTCTCATTGTTAGATAAAGAGAATTCGCTCCTGTCATCATATCTTTAACGCATTTTCGCCTTATGTGCTTGTTTTATGCGCATTGCTGTCTTTATGCTGACCGGGTATCGCTGATACGCGGCATTTTATCACAAGTGCTATTATATGCGCTATCGACGTGTTCTATTGACTGGAATCGCGCAAATCTGTGGGTATTTAAGCAGGTGGCACTTCCAAAATAAAACCAGTTGTCAGAAAGCGCTCGTCCTTAATTGTGTTACTCCTTTTCTTCGTCCCTGTTTGTTTGCGCACAAAAGTTTTAAAGAAATGAATCCTGTTCCAACTAGGCCTGACTCGCAGTTATGCTACTATGTCTGTTTTGGCGCAGTGTTGTAAAATGTTAAACGTTCTGCCTCTATTTTTTAACTTGTAGATTCTGGACGATTTTGATTAAAAAAAGAACATTCTAGGCCCTCAAGTAAAATCCTGTTTCCTACAGTCACCAGAATTTAAATTTGTCTATGAAATGAATGAATGAATGAAGCTTTAGTTCCCATTTAGCAATGACGGAAGGTGAGAAAAAAAGCCGTAATGAAGCGGCTTGAAAACTCTCAACCCCCTGACAACACATGTCAGCGAGACAGGTCAGCAAAACACGCGCTAAAGAAAACTTATACCAAAAAGAAAAGACAATGAAGGCATAAATTTGGTGCAGCATGACAGCACACACAGCAAACACTGTTGGCACGTTTACATTCACAAATGCGTAAATCTATAAGGTATGTTGTGAAATTTGTGAAACAAGAAGCAAGAATAGCAACAAACATAGCAGCAAAAAGCCAGTAGGTCACCTTGACAAAAGCACTCAAAAACAAATTTTATAGACAGAAGTAGTTTATGCGCACACGCGGTGGAATTCGATGGTACCTGTTGGGGAACAGTGAAGTTTTTTAATTGTTAAACGATGAACTACATTGTCTTCTAAAGCCACCAAATATTGAACTTAGCAAAATACCTTTTACTGTCTCACAATGACCCAAATACAAGAACATACCGTACGAACCGTAATATACCGGTAGAGTTTTTTTTTTCTGAAAAAGAACAGGCTAATCTCACCCCCCGTCTTGTATAGCGGTCTTTAGCTCACTGTCAGTCGTCGTCTGGCCTGGTCAAGGTCAGGGGCCGACCTATATCCGGGCCGATTTATAGTCCGGCTTATAAGGTACTTCTGAAATATGTGACGTCACACTAACATACTGGCTCTCGGGTTTCGCCGCGAAATTAAGAAATTTAAGTTTGGCCTTCATTTTCTTATCTAGCTAATAACCTTTTTACCGCGAAATTAACGAATGTAGGTTTTTGAAAGAATAGCTCACCAGTCTAAATTAACTCGGTATTTCTCTTTAGTGTGCCTTTAATTAAACCACGCAATCTATTCCTGTAATGCTCAACGTACCATAATTGCTATACGCTGATTTTGCTTTACGTCAACATTCTCATTTCAGCACGACAAGTTGAACGCATTGCTTATAGAAGCGTTCTTGCTGCGCTGGATTGACTTCTCCCACCCTACCCCCTTCCCGTTTTGGATAGTTGAGCAAACCAATCACTAATTAATTACTACGCTAAATCAGTTATAACTCAAATAACATTTCGTTTTTTTTTGCATTTTCTTTGCACAATTGCACAAATGGACGACGAAACACATCTGGACTAGCAACTGAATGTTTATTATTCGTTTCCCACACTTTTTATTGCACGCGACAGCCAATGCTTCTTTTTTTTTCTCTTGTCATGCCGATTATCCGTCTCCTACGATGAAAGATCGTTATTGCGCAAGTAGCCCTTTTATTTTTCTGTTTGTAGTATCGATGGTGTACTGATGCATGATTGCCCGCTTCTGTCAATGGACATAGCTTCTAAAATGGCCATGGCGTTTTAGAAGTCTGTCCCTGTCGGTACGTTCTGCTGGAAACCATTCGTGCTATTCGCAACCAACGCGCTCAGGCAAACACTATATTTGCACTATCCACGACCGGAATTAAAGGCGAACCTTCATTCGTACTAAATCCCTTGAGGCGAAGCTGTGTTCCGGCCTTACGGGGTTAATCTGTTTTGTTTGATTTCTTTTTTATCTTACTCTATTTCTTTTTTTTTTCCCTTTAGGATAGCCTGCAACTGTACGAACGTGCCAATGAGAAGCGCGCATTGCGCGACTGCTAATGACGGCCGTATATAATAATACGACGGCTCGGTGATGCGACGTGCGTTGTATATAGCTTCTATTGTGGGTAACACGCACAGGCAAGCGAGCACGTTGCTACACGGAATGCGAGTCGCGACTGCGCGCCAACCGCGGACGGCTATACAGCTGCAGTGTAGCGAGAGGCTGGTCACGTGCCCGCGTTCGACGGCGAAGCGAAAACGCGAGCGAGGCATTCCTGATTCGAACGCTGCAGGAAAAAGGAAGCGCAGCGCCGGCACTCACGCACGCACTACGTTCGCGCACACATTCGTATACGCACGCACGAATGGCCAGGGGCACTACTTTCCTGTGCTGACGCAACACTATACAGCGATCTGCGCTCCGCGATGCGATCTCGGGCAGCAGTGTGTGCGCGATAAGGGGCGTTGTTTTGCAACTCGGCCGGCCTGCAGCTGGTTCAATAAGGAAGTGAAAGTTGAATCATGCGCAGGGATTTTTATTGAAGCGTCAACGAGGGAATTACTGCGGGAGCGTCGTTGAATCGAGGCCGCGGTGACACTGGGAACGTCGCGTGACTGTTGTTGCAGTCGCGCTCCTTGAGGGTCGCGATCATGTGATGGCTGGCTTAAGAGGGCGAAGCGTGCAGAACGAGTTACTATAGTGACACATAGAAGGTAACATCTATACCAGACATTAGACTGACTGACTGACTCACTGACTGATCGACTGTTCAACTAGCTAAGTACACTGACTGACCGACCAACTAAAACTATCAAGACTGACTGATCTATACTAAATAGACTGACCATCCTACTAACTAAGTAGATTGACTATCCTACTAACTAACTAAAACTGAATGATCGAATGAATGTGGGTTGCACATCTAGCCTATTCCAACGGTCACCGAGGACAGTCGGCTTCAGGAAATGTGACAGCGCTCGCGCGTTTATATGAGCCTGCAACGCATGAGGCCAAGGGCCAAGAATCTTCGTCTCTGAGAGCGGGGGGTATTCTGTAAGAGTCCACCTAGTGGACTGTCCATTTCGGATGTCGCCGATTGGCTCCAGCAGCACGAGCGAGCTCCTTCTCGCTCGTGCAGCTGGAGCCAACCAGCGACATCCGAAATGGACAGTCCACTAGGTGGACTCTTACAGAATACCCCCCGTATCCAGTCGAGCTGGTTTAGCAAAGCCCGATGAATGTCGCGCAGTACATCGAGAGAAATACGAAAACGCACAAGCATGCCGTCCTATAGCTCTCGTAAAACCTTACTGTACGCTTACACCTTACACAGCTGACTGCTACGACTTGCGTGTGTGGCGATGCCGTAATGACTCTGTCTGAGCCTTACAAGTGGGCCTTCAATCCCAGTGTACCATTTCGAAAACAAACAGGCGACGGTCGGGTAGATGACAGAACAGCGTACGACAGGATAGTAAAAGCGTAGTACGAGGCTTGCAGCCTGTCGTACGCTTTTCTTTTTCCCTGTTGTCCTGTCATGTGCTCAGTGCTTAGAATGTTGTCCTAGAAATATTTAGGCCAGCCGCTCGCTTTAGTTTAATGAGGCAGTATGCGTTCACATTTCTTTATTTTGACGTGAATAAATACTGAAATGTTGGGATCAACAGATGGTGCCATGTACTACTTTTCGCGTGAGTGACATGCAAATGTATTGCACAACATCACAATCGTGAAGAAGACATCATAAAATGAGACATTGCAATATGACACTACAGGTACGCACTACATTTTGCTGCAAACACTCCAGGTACAGTTCGGACGCGCAACTGCCATAAGAGCTGTCATGTGTAACTTATCATGCATAAGTGCATGATAAAATGACACAATATAAAATCACACCACATGTACGCACTCCACTACACTATATACAAGATACAGTTCCGATACACCTACTGCCATAAGAGAAAAAAAATAAAATAACGCGTTATAGATGTCCCAGGTACTACAATTTTAATTCAGATTACATAAAATGTCACGTGATAGGAGTGAAGGCTGTAAAACCGCCCATGGGTCGTTCGGATACTTGAAGGAAGACGGAAGCGAAAAATTGTGAAAACTCTGTACTAACGTGTTCTGGCACATCATTAACGGGTGCGGCAATTACTCCGGGCCACGACCATTAAGAGCTTTAGCGGAAGCCTATATTGCTATACAGTAAATGGAACTCGTACATACATTTCCACAGAGGCGTTGTGCTGAGAGAGAAATTGTTTCTGTGAAATCAGACAAGCGATAAAAAAAAAAAATGGAAACGGGAAGTTAACAAATCTTCAATGGGAGGCCAGCAACAGCGCTCAATGCCACATCTGACACCACTGAACGATTAGGCTTAGCAACACACTTTATGTTGCGGAAAGTGTGCCTGTAACTGTGGAAACTGAAACCGCGACTGTAACTGCATAGAAAAAGGGAACAACCTAAACTTTCCAGTGACGGAAATGCATTGCGAGTGATGATTTTCCTCGGGAACATCCTAATTACGTATACATGGTAATTACCAGAAGTTACTCCATTTGAGCTTGTTACACTTTCGATAACTATATGCTCTTGCGCATTTTGCGTACTGTTCCGACTTTTCTACAGTTCATTGCGAGCTGCACTTTTTAGGACAAGGGAAGGAAAATAACCATTTGATGTACGCGCTGTACATATGTGCCATTGAAGTGGTGCTGCTCACAATGAACCGTCACCAAATAGTCCAACTTCGCGTCCCAATAAGATTTTTGTATAGTGGGTTCATTTGGCATGTGTACTGATTTGGTGGTTTTGTATACGAGCCCGGCAACCTCTCTTCTGCAAACATTATTTATGAATACTACTACCTGCCTACCTATATATATATATATATATATATATATATATATATATATATATATACGGACAGTGAATGTGCCGGACGGAAGACGGACAGTGAATGCGCTAGATGCTTTGGTCGTCAGTCGGTGCGTCGCTCGCCCTTGTGCCAGCAGGACTTCATTTCGCGTATTGTTCGACCGTAAATTGTTTTGTTTTTCGCTATTTCTTGGAAATGTTCAGCAGGGGATCATTAAAATTTCTCGATTGGGTTCTCGAACGATGAACCCGCCCGGATTGCTAGTTGGTTCACTGCCTGTCTCCATAGTTTCGATGGTAACCGGATACAGTTTCGAGTAAGGTAACCGGATTAATTTCAAGACGTTGAGCTGCAGATAGAAAGAGAGAGAGAGAGAACGTTGGAGGTCCTTGCAGCTCAGCTTTTGCCGAGATTGTAGTCTCGGCAAAGCTGAGCTGCAGTGACCTCCAACGAAGTATGCCGCTTCTTGCCAAGGTCATTGGAAAGAACGCCGCTTTATTTCGAAACTGATGATCAGATTTCGGTTTGGCTGCTGAGCGAACGTACTTGGCGACAGCATTCAACCAGGCCTGGATTGTGATTATGCTCTGCTTAAACTGAACTTCAATGAAGAAGGACGGAATTTCACTATCTGGCGGTTCACTGCGTCAAAGTCAATAGTCAGCTTTAGATCAGGGGTGTTGCGACGCCGCTTACTCGAACCTCGACCGGCGTTACTACTGGGTAGCGTTGTCGGCAGGCTGCAGGCGGCCGGTAGACCATGGCGACCAGGCAGGGGTGAGACGATTTCTAGTGCGAAACTTGCATTGTTTATTCCATGGTTGGTGAAGGATATAAAAGAGAATAATCAAAAATACATTGCGGGGCCACTTAAATAGGCCCGCTAAAATCGTAGGCGGGATTTTGCTCACGTCAACGTCACGTGACATGTACTGAGTCCGGTCGGTGATTGGCGGCTGCTTCCTCTCTCCTAGGTGACGTTGCACGTGCTTGCCTCCGCTGGCGGCAACCCGTGGGTCCCGTTTGGTCGCACAGTTCGCGGAAGGGGGCCATCCCTCCTGTCACGCACACACACAAAGGGGCCCGTAATCACTGCGGGGCGCCCGCCAGACCGCCAACCACTCAAGACACCCATAGCAATTTAGGGATCCATCCTCTGTATCGATTAGACATGGTGTCTCGATCATCTTTTTTTGCACGGGGTGTTACACGCCAATCGTAACAGGGGACGCCGTGAAATTGTGCACGCGAGCTGGAAACCAGAGTCGTTTGCCTTCCCTAACCTAAACACTGTAATAATCAAGCGGCTAGCATGTGAGACGAGGAGACGTATGCGGCGAAGCACAAGTAATAACACATAAAAGAATGGATGCTGCTTAGCTCAGCTAACCCTGGATATGCAAAGCGAAAGCTTGGTTTAGCCTGGTTAAGTCTTGGTTTCACTTGGTTAACCTTTGATTTAGCTGTAATAATTATACTTATGTATACACTCAACGCTAAACCAGGTATAAATATCCGCGGGCTGGTCAGAAGCCGCTTGCCGACGACGACTCAAAGCCTCCCGCTCTCGCGCAACGCTCAAAGATGACGGCCCGCACTCTCCCGCGTTCGCTAAAATCAGCACGTCGACGACGAGCCCTTTCATGAGCGCGTTCACGGCTGCGTTGCTCAAACGCGTTAGGACACGTCGTCAGTTGCTCATGAATGGCTCATACCCCCTTAAGCCATGTCCCATACCCCCGTAAACGCGGCTTCCCATTACGACAAAAGAGAGAGAATGAACTTTAATGAAAAGGATGGCTCAGTGGCCTAAGCAGGGGTAAGGGTCGATGGCGGGGTTCACAAGGAAAAAAATAAACTGCACATTCATAACCTGCCAGTCAAGCCGGCCTCACGCACAAACTCCCATAAGGATTTGATAGTTCGTCGGGCATCGGCCTGGGAGGGTGGCGTGGTCTGCTCCACTAGGTTATTCTGCTCCTCTAGGTTATTAAAGCTTTGGGTCTAAAACCTGGATCTGTCTGAAAAACTTTATTGAAAGTACACGGAGGTAGCTTGAGGTGGCCCGGAGGGGGCCACCTCTTACACTCACTAGGTGGGCTCATCATTACAAGAGCCCATTGGCGGCTGGCGCGGCTTGTGCTCGGTCGACCAGGGCCTTCGGTTTGTTCACGGCGTTTTATCAACGTTATCGAATTGACCCAATCACATACATCCTTATACAATCACGTAAATTTCTAGCACGGAGTTTACAAATTACTTCTTTTTGTCAACGCATTATACTGTCATATACAATTACCTACTTTAGTTAAGGCCCCGCACGTCAGCTTTCACTGCCGCAGCCGTTCAATATAAGCACACCACCAATCGAGAGCCAGTATAACGCGACGTAAGAAGCAAATAAAGAGATTACGGGTTAGAAAGAAAAAAAAAACGCGCATTTGTTGTCTACTAGAATGAAAAAAAAAATAGCGTAGCTTGCACTGGAGGCGCAATGCTAAAGAGACAGCGGAGCTGATGGGCACCTAGCTAGTCCTGGCTTTTGGGCTAGGCTAAGCACTACCAAGTCATCTTCAGAATTTTCCGGAACTTATTGACTATTGATCGATTAGCTGTTGATTGGCTATCGATGATTGACTAAACGTAAGTAGTCCCAACCATGCTTATCTAGACTCGCTAGTTCATAGGGGTATAATCGCTAGTTCACAGGGGTATGTGCCATTGCGCTTAGACCCTTTCTGCACTACCGCCAGGATCAGCCCACATTTTCTGTTCGCACGTTACGCACTAACAGCCCCGCCGTTAATAGACAGTTTTAGTATTGCGGAAATGGTACAACGCTAAACGCAAAGAAATAGCGGTGTCAGACTGCGCATGCTCAGAACGCTATTTCAGTTTTGAGCGTAGCGTGCGTCCGCTATTTTTCGAATATAGCGGAGACGCTAAACGCTCGCTAAGTTTTTAGCGTTGCAAACATGGCGGCACCCTCGGCCCTTTGGCTTGACCATGCATGCTCTTTTTTCAAGGCTTGGCGTGGATCCACACGGCTAGTTTGGTTGTCGAGCTGCTCAGTTTGCTGCTTTGACTACTCGCAGCTAGACGGCGCGGCGAAGGTTTGCGCTTAGCGGCGCATCGTTGTCTTACGCTCTACTAACACTCTGTCGAACAGCGTTCCGCAAAGATTTAGCGTGCGTAACACGCTAACGCAAACATTTTCCGCAATACTAAAACTCTCTAATATACGCAAAGTAACCGTTATTCTATAATCATTTATCATTACGTTTCAAAGCAAATTCGGGGTTCCGACAAACGTTGCCCTGCATCTATTTAATATCGACCACGCTGTTGCACGCCGGCCTTGGCCGTACGAGAACCGTTGCCGAAGTGGAACCCCTGTTAACAGCTTGGCTGTAAAATGTGGCAGTTTCACCCGAAGGACGAAGAATTGGCCATAGTAAGGTTTAGAGCATGGCGCTAGAACTCCGCGCCCGGTGCTGTATGTGCACCGCGGGTCTGGGGCGCGCGTCTGCGTGGGTGCCAAATGGCGGGACGCTGCCCGCAAGGCAGCACTGCTGCTGCGCAGAAGGAACATCGCCCTCGCTGCCACCAGGCGTCTCGCAACGCTGGCGAGATGAGGAGCGCCGCGGCCAGTGGCGTCGCATGCAGGCGTCGCACTTCGATAGTGCACGAGGTGAGACCGCGACGGGACACCATCGGCGCTAATCAACTCCCAGTGAAATATTAGATAACGTTATCGCTCGACGTTTACTGTACACGTTCCGCTGAGACCAACCAGTGCATACACACAGCAGCTGAGCAGGAACAATGGGTGTGCACACACAGGGCTCATGCAAGCAGCGGGAACCGGAACGCTGGCATGATCATGGTTGTTGCGATGCGCCCATAGAATGCTCAGGAACGACCGGCAGGCATACACTTCGATCAGAGCCACTGTTCGAACTATAGCGTTGCGGTTGACTACCTTTCCTCTCCCCTCCCTTACCGAATTAAGACTGTCTTCGTTGCAGCATCGCAGTTGCTATTTCCCGGCCGGCACCACGGCTCCGCCTTCAGGCACCTTCTCACATTCCTGGACGACACGGGGCTGTCGTGCAAATTGTGAATGCGCCGCCTGGCTACCCCTGACAGTCAAGGGCTGATTAATCGCCTCGACTTTCTCTCTTTTCTTTCTCTTTTATTTCTTCTTTACATCCCCAGCCCCTTTCCCAAGGCGCTGAGTCGTGCTCCCTAAAGGGCTGCAGATAATAGCGCCTCTTCCTGTTCACAACCACAATCTCTCTCTCTCTCTCTTCGTTAAGTAGTCGATAGAATACGTCGCACACCGTCGCACGATTAATGAGCGTAGAAACTGCGGTTCATGCCTGTGATTGTATTGTTGTCAGGGTCGTTCGTTTAAAAGCCGTAGGCCGCGTGCGATGTACTGTCTTTATTTTGACAAACGGTTGTGGTTCCAGGAGATTTGAAAGTTGTGGCTTGGAAATAATCAGAAAGATGACCAGTGCCACTGGCGGTGCTGGCGTGAAAGGCGTAGAGGTGACGCTAGTTCAAAAAGTGGCTCCGAACGCAGTAGACGGCTGTCCCCATAGATTCTGATGATTTTCTGGGCGCATCGCAACCCCAGAAAAAGAATATCCTCTGGGAATTATCTAAAACATGAGTACGCATTTGCTACTAATCGCCTGCTTTTCGTCGGCGTATGCTGCTGTTTGGTATAATTGCGAGAAACACCGCGAGAGCTAGCGAAACGCGATTGAACCGCCGTGATGTTAATTGGGCCAGCATAAGACGACGATGAAGAGGCGAGTGGTGTCACTTTTAAAGGCAAGCAAGCAAGCTAGCAATGTTCACGCACTTACCCATGAGGATTTACGCTTTACTGTATATCATTTTGTTTTAGGCAAATATATAGCATTTTTATACGTATAGTTCATCAACACTGTCTTCTTATATTGTGGTTTAGTTCTTCTTCTTGCGTTTCTGCTTTATCTTCAATCGCCTTGCGTTTAGACGCCGCTGCTTCTTCGAGAAAGATGAGCATTGACCGGTGCGTACTGTAGTAACACGTGACGTAATTGAACGGTGTGATGTTTGGGAGACCTCGTACACGTAGACGTGATCGATTACGCTGCCTCCTCAAAACATATGTTGCGGTTTGTTTGTGCGATCCGAAAGGGGGGGAAATATTATCTTATCGCCTTGGAAAGAATGACATCATCGACATTAGCCGAGCTTTATGGCAGAGAGCAGGGCTAGTTGCATTTATGATAACTGATGCATTTCCAGCGATTCGGGAACAAAAACAAAAAAAAAAAAGGAAAGGAAAAAGTGCACGTTAAAGAACCCCAAGTGGTCAAAATTGATCCGGAGCCCCCCACTACGGCGTGCTTCATAATCAGAACTGGTTTTGGCACGTAAAACTTCATAAAGAAAAAAGAAAAAAGCAATCAGAGAGTAAAAGAGAACATCAGCGTCCTCCCTGTCCTGTTCTAGTTAACCCACTGATTTTTATTATCTTTTTTCGGTTTCTTCCGAAGCGCTGTAAATGCGCCAATTAGCCTCAAAAGCGATCAGATGCCTATTACCGCATCTTCCACGACATGGGACCATCTTTTCGGACTCGAAGGGTGCAGCTTTGCCAAGTCGGCACACGAGAAAAACCAGCTCAATCTACCTCTTGGCCATTTACGACATTACATACACCACTTAGCATATAAAGCTGGTCATCTCGACATTTCTGTGGATTACATCCCGCTGCGACATACCAGGCAATGAAATACCGGATGAGGCGGCTCGTAGGGGCCGCGGCAACAGAAGTTCGCAAAATATATTTTTTTTCACTAAGACTGAGGCATCTGCATTGACAACGCGGTATGTTCTTAAGGAGCGGAACAAGGTCTGGTCTTCTTCCTTCGGACACTGAACTTCTGTACTATATTGGTCCTGAACTTCGAATCAAGGCCTCCACAACGGAGGCCTTGATCATTAGAGACACTCTACCATCGGCTAACGCTTAACGTAGCGTACACAAACAGCCTCCTCTACCACCTTGGTGAAACTACAATTAAACCCCTGTTGCGACAACTGTGCAGTCGATCAGACATATTCTATTAGACTGTAGAGCGTGCAGTGTTGAAAAGGCCATGCGCCAGACAGGTATGACAATCTGCCAAGGCCCCTCGACACTAAGGCGTATATTAGATCCTTGGCACCCTCCATCAATGCAACGTCAAGCACTCAATTTCTTGTTTGATTACCTTCAGTTAATTGGCTTGATCTCAAAACTTTGCCTTTTATTCGGACTATGTACATCGCACAAAAGGGTCAGCATTGAAACCAGAACAACTCATCTATTCGAACAAGTAGGACTCAAATGCGAAATGAAGACTCCAAGTGGTGTGATTTATTTTCTATTGCGCTCCTCCACCTAGGGCCTCTCTCTCTCCCCTTTCAGCCTCCCTCGCAGAATAACATGTATGCGAATGTAATGCCTTAAAATAAAGAGCTCTCTTCGCATACGTGTATATGTTATTTACATTTTAGTTTTATACATATTGTAAACAAAAACGGGACTAGAACTTAGCTCCACTAAATCTCTAACAATGCGATAGCATACTTACATTGCGATGGTTGGGCGCCTCACCTGCAGCATTGTACATCCTCATTTATCAAAATAACGTTTCTACACCTCGTGTCTCCTAGAAACTTTCGATTTCGTGCACACTGCGACGCGCTCGCGTATACGCCAAACACACCGAATTTTCTGTTCGATACTTCGAAAGTGGGTTAAGTACACCTATAATGCTATAAAGAAATGCGTCACCGACGACACATTTGATACGTCACCAATGACGTCACCGATGATCCAACCTCTGTCTTCCAGCACGGCAACCCAACGCTCCTAACGAATTAGGTAACGATCGCACGGATGCTTCTCTCCTGCCAATGTTCGCTTTTTGAAATGTTTTGCGCGTGTGTCACGTGGAAGTTCGTCGCATTCTTCCCTCGTGGAAACTAGAGCAATTTGAGTTGCTGCCTTCGGGACGGGCCCGCATTTTACCTTAGATACACTGGATACCTCCAAAGTTGGTGAAGTAGGCCTAGAGTGCTATTGCATTAGATGTTCCCTTATATAAACTGGTCAACATTTTCGGGACGACCTGCTTGCCCTCCATCGAACGAAGCGAGAATGGTCGGCATACCTTCTGAGTGTGAAAACCTGGCGATCTATTATTAGCTTGTAAGCGGCCGTTAACAAATACATCGCGCTTCCGAGCTCGGCCGTTGCAAGCAAGCTCCAATTTGCCGGGCCAGCGGGCAGGAAAAAAGCCCCGCACGGCGCAGAGAGAAGCGTTCACGTTTTTTTTGTCATCCCTCCAAAACCGCGCCGACCGACCGACCACGTGCTCCAAGAAGCGCGGGCGGCGCCCTTCGAGCTGTTCTTTCGCAAAAGGAAACCACGCGAGGCGCACGCTCCTTCCTCGCCGAGCTGCAGCCAGCTGCCGCGCAATTTTTCCGTTGCTGAGCGCGCCAAAAACCCAAGCACGCCGCCGCCGCCGCCGAGCTCTCGCAGCACGTAGTTATCCAACGGCTCCTACGACGGCGCGCCGAACGCGGCGGCGACGACTGCGCAGAGAAATCCCGCGCGCGCGCGCCGTTGGCGCCGGCGCCGCCGGTGGCGACGACGGCAAGCGCGGGGCTGACGACACGGCCGCGGGAGCGTCACCGTCGTGACGTCACACGAGGGACATCGCGTCACCGCGTCACGGCCTTCGCGCGAGAGCGCGCTGGCTGCCAGACCTTCGCGACTACCCGTCTTCGACAACCAACGTGACAGCATTGAACTGTAGTTGCCGTACTGCGTATTCCAGGGATATTCGTTACGCGCTTGTTAGCTTCGTTGGTACGTTTTGGATTAGGGTAAGCGTCCAACAGGGAGATGTGTCTATATTTTGTGTATTGGGTTGTAGATGTGTGTAGAGCGACCGCGTGTGTCGTGGCGTTTTTTTTTTTTTTTGTTTTTTTTCCAAACTTGAGCATTGTACTTTCGCTCTGTTATATATTGTACGAGAAGCAAGACGGGAAGTTGGGCGAGTTTATGGCGTATTCATGGTCAAGGACACAGCTTTTTCTGTTGTCTGCGTGTTTTTTGTGCTCTACCCTTTATTGCAAATTAAGCGAGAAGCTTCGCAGTGTCCAGAAAGAGACGCAGAAAGCTCCGTGTATCTGCACGCTTTCTTCGCCTCTGAGCTGTGCGTCGCGAAGCTTTAGAAATACACGTATGTGTGCGTGCACCTTGCCGCTGGAGACATGAATGAGGCTGTAATCTCGGAGATAATCACTTTCAGGGATAACAGGTTGAGTGCCTGTCGAACTGCTAAGCCGGCAGGAAGCGGATGCGATGAATGAAAACGAGTCGCACGCATCGTCAACGACATTTTTCACGCAGCACAATCGTCGAGTTCGTTGACAGGATTCCCGTCGCCCCAGCGCGACGCGTCACGCTTGACGTCACACCGCGCAACGATGTGATGTCACTTGCGTGTGAGTGCAACTAGCCTTATGGTAACTTATCGAAGGACACTGGTGGAGTCTAACAAACGGTCAAGGTGTTTAATGCAAGGGACTGGCACCGGCACTGGTCATTAGTCGCGCCTGTAATGGAAAAAATTCCTCGTAATCAACGGGCCCGAAAGGAAAGCGGGAGCGTAATTTATCTAACAGTTCTAAAGCTATAGTATTCAACTGACATTCACCTGAAGAACACGTCAAAATAAATATGCCTTAAAATGCAGGACGGGCCGAATTCACAAAGGTTTTCGTTCCTAAGTGCTGTTCCATTGAACGATTGCCTTCGCAAATAATTTGTCCGAATTCGTGATAGGTTGGTGTCTGGTATTACGTTCTAACATAAGAACGTTGTAACGTAGGCTCTAGCGTCAGAACAATTTTGTGAACACGGGCCTGGGTCTCAAGGCAAGAAGTGCATGTAGAGCATCGTATACATTTGCGAATTTGAATAACTAAGATAATGAAGCTAATCTAACCACGTGAGGGGGGAAGGGGGGTTGGGGGGGAGGGTATTTTGTAATTGTCCACCTAGAGGACATGTCCATTTGGTCTGCTGCTGAAGTTCTGATAGGCTGGACTGGGGTACGCGTCAGAAGGAGACAGGCGACCCCAGCCAATCAGCGGGGGACCACGAGAGATAAGAGTAGCCGAGGCTGAAAGCTGCGTATTCGCGAATGATCGAAATGCATGGAACGGTCTGACATCTGCACCCCTCTCTCCTCACAATCTCTTCCGCTCGCGCACAAAACTAAAGACAGAATTGCGTAACTCCCCCCTCCCCTCACAACCATACAGCCTGCTTTCCACAGACGGGCGACGAGAGCACGTTGACGGCAGCGGAGAGTCTTTTCCAATTTGTTTTCATTTGTAAGGCGTATGCCTTTTTTTTTTCTCCTGCAACGCCACACGGTACGTCGTCTCGACTGTGGGAAAAACGATTACGTGTTTCCTTTATTCTATTGATGTTTTTCCTTTTCAGACTAATACGATTTCGAACTTTCTTTCGTTGTTATTTTAGCTCGTTGATAGCCTCGTTCAAAGCACGTGGACCGCCGGGTGCGTTGTCAATTCGTTAAGCCGCCAGCGGCGACCCGAGGAGCCGTTCATTATACGAAGCGCACGCTGAATCGCCCTACCGTTCACCGTCCGTTACATCATTATTCCTAATTATATCCGCGCGTCTCTGCTGATTGTTTTGCTTTAGTTGTTTAGTTTTGTTGTTTTGTTTGAAGGTTGTTGCGCGTTTCCATCGCCGTTGCCACAACCTTCTTGCTCAGAAAAAAAAAAAAAACTACAAAAAACAAAACAAGAAAAAACGCGCAGCCTTGTGCAACCAGTATAGGCGCGGCGTTATACCAACCAAATGCCAAGTTCACGCCAGCAAATCACTTGCAGCGATCTATCTCGACAGCCGAGTCGTGAGTTAATTGCGAAGCAACTGCGCTAACTCGTTGTGTTACGCGCCGTTACCGGCTCTTAACATGGAAGAACAACAGAATAAAAATGCACTGAAGAAGCCTGTGGACTACGGTACGCACACCTCGTAATCTCGATTCCTATAAGTTTCTATAACCTTTGTACTGTAACATACATGCGTTCTATAGACTTAGTAACATGCCGAGCTTGTCGCTATGCTAACTTGGAACGAATTGCAGCGCAGGCAGACATGGGACAAGCGGATGATATTGACACCACGGTGTGCCATGCTAACTTCTCCTGATGCCCTTAGTATTTAGCTCTTTCTATATAGACAACTGTTGACAGAAATCCAGGAAAATGAGATTAAGTATAGACCACGTATTGGCAGTCTTCAGCCTCCTACACTTAAAAGTTATACGCAGTAATATAGGCCGCAGATTGCCATGGATAGTCAATATTTTATACTGTGAGAGAAGAAACAGCCTATATACGAAACCACATGGATCCAATGGAAAATGGTCAAGGAAAGCATAAGAAAAATAAATAATTTTAATTGAAATAATCAGTGATAAAGTAAAGGGAAACAAAAGTGCACTAAAAATCGAACTTGCCCCCGTTGGCAGGCCAATCCACATGCAGTTTCCGCATAGACAGTTTATTTACCTATATGGATTGACAGTCCCCAGACTGCCTGCATTACGTCGGCTATGAACGGGTATTCTGTATATTACTGAGTCGCTGTTCAGTTTTTTTTTTTTTTCACTCTATGGCGAAGTTGAAGCTTTGGGTAACGTGGTGATCTGACGAAGACCACGTCACAATAACGGCGACGACTTGATGACGGGTTGTGACGCAACAAGGAATGAACGGATGGACAGACACAGCAAATCCTGTTTCGAGCTTTCAGCGTTAAAGATCCCCTGGTGGTCAAAATTAATCCGGAGTCTCCTACTACGGCGTGCCTCATAATCCGATCGTGGTTATGACACGTAAAACCACAAAATTAATTTGAATTCTAGCTTTCAATCCCTGACGCAGGTTGCGGGATAAAGTCCCAGCCACGGCGGCCACACTTCGTTGGGGGCGAAATGCAATGAACACTCGTGTACTAGGAGCACATTAAAGAACCCCAAGTGGTCCAAAATAATCCGGAGTCCCCCACTACGGCGTGCCTCATAATACGATGGTTGTGTTGGCACGTAGAACCCCATAATTTAACTTTTAAATTTTTAATCCATAGCACAGTAAAAGTAATAAGCGTCGCGAGTTCAGCTGAAGCGTTAGCAGTGATAAGAAGAAAAAAAGATAGTTAGACATGCGAGAATGGTAATACCACGGTTCCGATACAAATGTCGATAGAGTTTCTGGCGAGCTTCAAACTAATTTGAGTATTATTTTCTTCTGAGAGAGTGCTGTACAGCCTCCAGTGCGCTGCAGCGTTTTCGGTTCGTCGCTTTCCTGGCGTTGCCCGAGACGTGTTGACGAAGGAACGAGAGGCGTACGTCGACCACGCGCGCGCGAATAGCGACGTGCCACCTGCCAGTTAAACAGAAAGTAAGAAAAATGAAAATAACATGAAACGACCTTTCGTCTTTTTTTTTTTTTCTTTCTTTACTGACGGCAAGCCTCGGTGTTTGTCTGACGACGAGCCAAGTCATGAGACGGAGTTCCCCCGCTGAAGGCGGTTGAATGTGCCAAGCACTCTGCCGTATAAACTTTGCGGTCTGGGTGTTTTTTTTTTTTTTCTAGATGCAGTCATTAGGCGTAGATGCGCTTCTTTCACTTTGCGCGCTTTTAACTGCTTCATTTGCCGCGAGCTAGACTTGAGGAAATTACGTGGCAGTCTCGGCAACAAGGGTGTCTGGCAGTTTAATTCGTTATTCCGCTCTTGCGGCGCGGTTTTGTAAACAAACTTCGTGACTTCGAATGACCTGTTGGTAGCGACGAATATCGCGCTTACGTCAAGGTCAAAATCGTGGCCTTGTTAAACAGCTGCCATCTCAAGTGGTTTCAGAGGCTATTGAACTGTACAATAAGATATCCTTTTCATTGGAGATAGCAAAATATATGGAGACTCCAAGCGAATTTTCGCCGTCGTCGTCGGCGTTGCCGTGAGACTCCACATATATTTAGGTATATGTATGCTTATCCATGCCATTTATGCGCAGGTTATATTCTTACATGACTAAAGTTGCTCATGCCAGGTCTTACGTTCTTGGCTAAATTATTCCTCAGAATTTTGAAAATGGCAGCCCATAAACAAATGTCGTGGAACATGGCATTCACAGCGCATATGCCTTTTATCTTAAATGTTCTCAGGCTATTAAATATTAAAAGTGCGAAGCTATATATCAGTGCTCAAACCTGAAAGTGATGTAGTTTTACTGGCACGGTTCTTTACGGGCAGAGCGTTGGCGCCCGTGCGATGTCATTACAGGCCCTACACAGCGTGTTAAACGCTTTTAATTAGTGCCATAAATTTTGGCGCACCAGCGTATGCGACGTCAGCGTTGGTCGTACCAGCGTTTAAGCAACGCCATCTGAGAAAGCCAAGCCCAGCGTTAAACCTCGCTATCAGAGTCAGTGCTTCGCCATTGGGGCGAAACTGCCAATTTTTCTTCTTTTTTTATTTTTGGGTGGAAACGAATTTTCATGAATCGTTGATCAAATCAATCACTCTGTCAATATAACGCTCTGAATTCTGTACAAATACCTCCAGGTCATCCTGTTTTACTGAAACGAGACAGTTGGCCAGATGCCCCAACTTTAATTCGTTCGTTGATTTATTCACTCAATAATTCTATCAGTGGTTAATTCAATCAATCATTCACACATCACTCACCGAAACTCAGTGTGGTGACTCTTTCTTTCTTTCTTTCTTTCTTTCTTTCTTTCTTTCTTTCTTTCTTTCTTTCTTTCTTTCTTTCTTTCTTTCTTTCTTTTTTCTTTCTTTCTTTATTGTGCTGTAGCTGTAGCTACAGATGTAAGTCCAACAATGGAAATTAACCGAACGACGTTTACGCTACGTTTTATTCTGCGAACTCGTTGGTACGATGACCGCCGGCGTGCCTTCGTGAAACAAGCATGAATATTTCGAAGCTGAGTAACTAGGTTTGTTCCTAAAATGATCTCAACTTTACGCAAGAAATACCTCGGTAATATCCGCGGACCGTCAGGGAGGCGTTGCTTATGGGTAACCCCTGGGATTACCTCTCATACTCCTACCGTAAGGCCATCAGTAAGTTGCCTCTGAGCAGCGTAATATACGTGTTTCGTACCTTGTAAGGCTTTCAGTAGTATGTTGCTACGCGAGGTGTACATACGCCGGTTTATTATTAGTGTTGCACATATCGACCGCGGATCAGTATCAGCTCGTAAGGACGGAGTAATCTTTTGAATCATCTTCACGAGGTGTCACGCCCGAGCACACCCCCGGAGGTCTGCGGAGCAGTACACCTCATTATTAAGCAGAACGGAGAAGCAACACGATTGCGACATCTATGAGGGATGACTCGCGTTTGCAGCCTAGGCTGAGACGTCTTACTCGACGATCAGGCAAATGTACGCGAATAACAGCAACCGCCGCTGACGGATCGCTCGCCGCTCGTTACGAAGTGGGCGAGATGCGGTGGCTCGGGTTGACGTGTTAAGTGAGCGTAATTTGTATGCGCGACCGGGTGACTGCTAATGACCGGGACACTCGCGAGGCGCTTCGTGTACTTGGACACGTAATGGCCAACGACGACGCGGTCCGAAGTTTTACGAGAATGTTTCGCTCGCGCCACACGTGTTGCTGGAACAAGTTACTGATGGGTTTCATGTGGGGACTTACACAAAGTCGGGATCATTTGATCACTGATAAAAACGACAAGTGTCCTCAGATTGTAGAAGTATAGTCACACGTGGACGCGTTGTTGATTTATGGTAGTAGTAGTAATGGTTGTTCACTGTTAAGTAACTAGATAAATAAAGGAGCTGAAGTAAACACTGATAGACAGCATGGTAAAATCACAATATAGCCCGAGTTCGATGCCGGCAATCCTGACGATGAGTAAGTCGATCAAACTTGCTTATCTGCGAGAAGAATAAATACAACAGCATTCACACGGGTATGGCAAAGACTAAACTGTAAACGCTCTACGAGGTCCTAGCCTCCTGGCGAACTGGTACATAGTGCACTAGTGCACAGTGCAATGAAGAGAAAGAATAATTGCTGCAAATCTTAGCAGAAGTACATACCACACGCTCAATTCTACACAAGTTCTAGAAGTGCGTATAAACTCGTAGAAGATTGTTTTGAAAACTGTGGACCACACTCTCATTAGTTAGAACGTCAGATAGAGATGACGACAAATAGATTTGGCGAACGAATTTAAAACAGTTTGACAACCATAAAGAAAGCAATTGAAAATATGCAAATACCTAAAATTAATTAAATGCAAGTGTCTACTGGCTGTACTGTCACGTTCGTGGATCAGCAAGGAGGGAGGAGGAGGAAGAAAGAGAAAGGCAGAAGGCAGGGATGCTAACCATAATAACGTCCGGTTGGCTACCCTACACCGGGGGAATGGGAAAAGGGAAGCGTTGTGGACAAGCGAGATTGAT